>NC_080584.1:28248436-28556898 GCF_029962835.1 Magnolia sinica
TCATCAAACACTCGGTAGGCATCATCAAAATCAAAATACAAGGGTAGTTTTATCATGTAAAGTTTTTTTTTTTTTTTGTAGTAATTTGTTTCGTATCCATACCTTCCTTGCCACCCGCCGATCCAGCAGAGAATGTATGCACCCGAAACAACACTTTGTTGAGTCATTTCATCAAACACTTGGTGAGCAACGTCAATATCAAAATAACTGAGTCACCGAACTAATTCCATCCAAGATCGATTCAAGTTGAGGTTTAATTCGAGCTCGAACAAGCTTGAACTCGGCTCAAAATTTTTTCAAGCTCCAAAAATCAGCTTGAACTCAGTTTCGAACCGAGTTGAATCAAGCTTTTTCGAGTCGAGCGAGTTAACCGAGCTAACTCGGTTCGTGTACAGCTATACACGCAACCACCTGCTGGGCCAACGAGGTGGTATACTCGTGGCACCCACCATAATGTATGTGCTTCATCCACGCCGTCCATCTATTTCACCGGATCATTTTAGGGCTGGGACACAAGTTTCAGCCTGATCTGAGGCTTAGATGGGCCACACGACAAGGAACAGCAGGGGGCGGTAGCCCTTCAGCATCAGTGACTCTGCCTCCTTTGGCAGCGGGAGGTGGCCCAACTTGATGCATTTGTATCATCCGCACTGTTTATCCTTTTTGCCAAGTTGTTTTAATGCAGGGCCCGAAAAAAGAGGGAGATCCGAATCTCAAGTGGACCGCACCACTGGAAACAGTGGAGGTAGGGCGTCTACCATTCGCCCCTTACCAGGAGCGCTGCTTGGAAGCCAGTGTGGGTGGACCCCATTCGTGGGACCTACCATGATGTATATGTTTAATCCACACCGTCCATCCATTTCTTCAGATCACGTTAGACCTTGGGCCCAAAAATTAGACAGATCCAGATCTCAGGTGGGCCGCACCACCGAAAACAGTTAGGACAGTGATGTCCAGTGTTGAAATTCTCCCAGGACCCATCTTGATGTTTATCTTCCATCTAACCTATTGATAGGATCATGCAAACCCATATGATGAGAAACACAAATGTCAGATTGGTCCCTTACTTGTGTGGGCCCCACCATCATGAAACAGTGGAGATTGAACGGCTACCGTTGAAAACGGATGGAGCCCACCCTTGCTACACACCGTGATGTTTTAATTGCCATCAAACCTGTCTGCCAGGTCACGTAGAACTGGATGAAAGACAAACACAAGTATCTTCCTGATCCATAACGCCAGGGGCCGAGACGTGGTGCGCGCCTGCTGGCAGCGTGTTTGGGCACGTTGCCCAGCTGTAGCCCACCTCGTGGGACCCACCTGATGTATGTGTATTATCCGTGCCGTCTACCCATTTTTGACAGATTATTTTAGGGCTGGGCGCCCAAGAATGAGGTGGATCCAGATCTCTGGTGGGCCACAATACAGAAAACAGTGGGGACAGTGATGTCCACCATTGAAACCTTCCTAGGGCCTTACCATGATGTTATTTCACACCCAGAACCTGGATGAGAGGAAGACACGAATGTCACCTTATTCCAGAGCTACTGGGGCCAAGATAGAGAACCCCGCTGTAAGTAGCCTGCCCAGCAGGTTGACCCCTCTATGGGACTCACCGTGGTGTATCTGTTTAATCCATGCCATCCATCTGCTTTGGAAGATCATTTTAGACCATTGGCCCAGAAATGAGTCAGATCTGACTCCCAGATGGGCCGCACTAGAGGAAACAGTCAACATTGAGTGCCTACCATTGAAATTCCCATTGGGCAAACAGTCAACATTGAGTGCCTACCATTGAAATTCCCTTGGGCCCACTGCAATGTTTATTTTGGCACGCAATGAGGAGTCCCACCATGATGTACACACCTCAGTCCATGTGGTCCACCATTTTAGCCACTGGAAAGGCCAACAGGCCTTGGTAGGTCAACCATGTTCGGACAGTCCAATATCCTTGGCAGAAAACACTATTCGCATTGCCTTATTGGGATGGGCAAGCATGCTACTTCCAGAGATTTCCCGGGGCTGTGGGGCCCACCATGGACTCCTTCCATGAGATGAGATATGTGATTTACCCAAGTGTTCTGCGCAATCCGGCCACAAAGACGGGCCACGGGCCTATGTGGTCCGCCCAAGATTCAGCCAAATCCAAATCTATGGTGGAGCAACACGGCTAGACAACTTACTGTCTAGCATGTTATACCAGTGGGGCCCCTTTCGGAGTCCCACCTTGATATCTTTGTTTGTGTTCGACAGTCCATCCATTTTGATAAATCATTTTAGGGCATAGGTCCTGGTCTAGGTGGACTACGCCACGGCCAACCATGGTGATTGAAAGCTTATAGTTGAAAACTTCCAAGGGTCATTGTGAGGTTTAATTGTCATCCAACCAGTTCATGGGGCCGGCTGTGGAACCCACCTTGATGAATATATATTGCATATTCAGCTCATCCATCCTTCTCCAGATCATTTTAAAGTGAACCAAATCCGAATATTAGCTGGGCCGCACCCCAACAGATGGTGAAAATCGAATGATCACTGTTAAAAACTTCCCACGGACCCATGTGTTTTGTGCATTTTCTGTCCAAGCTGTTCTTAAGGTCTCACGGACCTGGGTGAAGAGAAAACGGAAGTATCAGCCATGTCCCAAGCTCGTAGCCCACTGGACACAGGGTTCCACGGTGATGTATGTGTTCCATTCACGTTGCCCGCTGTCCAGTGGAGTCCACCGGGTTGTATGTGATTATTCAGGTGGCCCTCTAGACAGTGGGACCCACCATGAATCATGGGTTTAGCCTCTTCGTCCATCCAGGGGTTGAGGCCCACTGTGATGCCATGTATTTTATGCCCACCGTCCATCTGCCTTGACAGGCTATTTTAGTGTAGGACCACTTTGATGTACTTGTTTTATCTTATCCATGCCGCCTTCGCGAGGCCCACCATGATTTATGTATTTCACCCATGCCGTTGGCCAGGGGTGCACCTGCTGTTCCAGCGGGTGGGGCTCGCTATGGTAGCCTACCTCGATTCTATCTATCTCGGTGCTTGAGGTCATACGCGTTCGATTCAGATCAAGCTGTAAAAGGCCCTGGCATGCTCGGGATGCTGCAAATTAACCCTGATCGTTTGGAATCCTAGGCATTATATCACGTGGCTGAAAAGCTAATGCCCCTCTTTTGATGCAAAAAGTGGGTTGAAGAGGTGGCAAGCCATGGATTAAACATGAACTCCCAGCAGCACGACTAGATGATCCAAGGGCCTGAAACTATCCATTTACTAGGGTTTGAATCTTGATTGGACGGCCAGATCATCTGATCAGGGTGTAGTCATCCATTTTTATTTTTTTTTTACCATTGGTCTTGATTGTATGTATAATGTCTCAAAAAAAAAAAAAAACAGGCCTACTCTCCTGGCGGGCCACAAACATGCATTCAAGGATAGAGAAGGGAAAAAACCGAAGGGGAAAATGTAAGAGAGACCTCCAGGTGTTGAGGGATCAAAAAGTGGGTCCCGCGGTAGATTCTCATACAACTCGCAGATGATGGAGAGAGGTGCTACCGCTCTCAGCTGAAAGAGAGAGGAGGCGCGTGGAGAGGGAGATATAGGTTGATAGGGTTCATTGTAGTAACTATTGCACTAAATGGGTACTTGGGTTAGCTATTCGAGACAGACAAAAACCAATATGGATCAAGTGAGAAAGGAATACCACAAGGCAGTCCCTTATAGCCAGGTCCATGAACATCTTCCTACATCAACTTGATATGAACGTTCCGAGTTTTAAGCAAAAAATGGAAGAGAAATCAGGTCTCTAAGATATGCTGATGATTTACCATTTGCTATCAAGCAAGGGCTGGTGTCAGAAATATGAAACTATAAAATGATTCAAGTGCATTATCCGGGCGGCCAAGCACTATTTTTGCCAAAAGGTTTTGCCACTTTAGGTCTTTCAACTGAAATGTCACAATCTACAATATTAATGCCTACTTTATAATCACAATGATTAATGATGCATGCAAGTATGAAGTAATCGAGCTGCACAGATCTCGTGTGGATTGTTATTATATGTAGCTCTTTTAGTCCCTCTTTTAGTCATTCGTTTCCAGAAAAACATAGGTATTGTTGGCAAACGCAATCATTTACAATTGGGTCATTTTCCTTGGATAAGATCCACTACTTGACTGAAAGAAGAAATGTTTAGATTTTGGAAAATGAACCAAATGATGTGTTCGGATTGAAAAATCCCCAATTGAAAATTACAGTGACCAATTTAAAAAGAAGCAATTTTAACAACCGAATCTTTACAATCCTTCAATTTCTCAGATACATAGAAAGATTAGAACACTAATAAAATCCAACAATAATTAATTGCATCCATGCCATACATTCATTAGTTCACATGATAATAATCATACCAGATAAACATTCAGTCCTTTAAAAAGTTATAGCATGTGCCCGAATTAGCCTATGATTCAATTTTGAAAATCAGCAGTGTGGAAAATTAAATCAATTGGATCCATAAGCCAGAAAACAAACACACAAAATTTGAAATGCAAGTTGCTAATGACATGGCTTTCAAATAACAGGGGCCAAATCAAATTGAGAAAATGGATTGAAAATCTAAACAGATCAAAAACTAGAAATTGAAGGTTACAAGATTTGGAACCACTCTGTACCATTTTTCTATGGTTTTGGAAAAGACAGAAGGAAGCAAAATTTTCAAAATTATTCACTTAAGCTGTAATAATCACTCCAATATATAGATTTCGAATTTTTAGGACAAGAAAAAACAAATGGTTGAGATCATATACCTTGGAACGACATGGCGAATGATAGATTTATCATCAATGAGGAGTGGAAGCCTAAACAAATCCATATCCCACTATAGGGCTGGGATTTAGATCCAATGGTTAAGAACAACCTAAGTGATGTAGGACCGATCTTACATGTTATTTAGTTCATGCATCGGTCCTACATCACTAAGAGATGACCCACAAAGGATGGAAGAAGAAGAGAATTGCCTAAATCTCTCTCACTTTTCCCTCTTCTCAACAAACATCCTATAGATCAGAGATGACCCCACTTCCAAGGGGAGCCGATTTCGCTGCAGCCTTAGACGAGATCTGCCGAGATATCTTTCTTACATCTTAGGAAAGATAGCTTAGGCAACCCTGTGCCGAGCAGCCATGGGACACCAATCAATCTCTGTTTATTCTCCCTTTTTCTATCACCAGCAGGTGATCAGTCAAGGATGAACCTGTAGGTGATGTGCAATGATCGAACCGTGCTGGATAGTCACCCATCACACAGCTCTCAAACCCAACCTGTGGTGGATTCCGGAGGACAAAGTCAAAGCGCTTGATCCTTTGCTAATGGGGACATCTCGCGCACATGCATGCCCCCCCTACGCATGTACGCAAGGAGGAAGAGGGCCCCACCATCGATCTGGATCGATGACGACGTCCAGGGAGGGCCTTCTAATTAGAGGGCTGCGTTTTGGTTCGTTGGAGTGGACCTGATAGTCATGTGAATCCTAATATGGATTCTCATGATCGAAGCCCACTATTCTAATTAATCTATTTTGAGTTTTGCTTATTATTGTTATTAGGAATATCATGGACGGTTTAGATTGCTTTGATTAGTTGTTATTTTTTATTACTTTGTCGCCAAGTAATAGATTGCGCAAGTTTTGGGGTATTGGGTTTTATTATAAATAGGCACCCCTTGTAGTCTTTTTCATTCAATGAAGATTAATAAAATTCCTGCGTTTTTTCTGCCCCTCTAAATTTATGAGTTGTGGAGATTCAATTGGGTGCGAAACTAACTACTGTGGTGCGAAGCCACACCTATCACGTTTCTCCCCCACCTTCTTCCATCCATATTTCTCTTCTCCTACAATCATCTACGCTTCAAATACATCCTCTATTGCAGCCGTTTTTTCTCTTTACAGCAAATTTTTAGAATCTAGCCCTGCAAAAGGGCTGAAACTTCGGCGGAGCACCACGCATAAACCGTGCATCGGATCGAGTTGAAATTTAAGGGTTTTAGAGTCCACCCCTGGCTGACCAAGGCCAAGCTAGCCTTTTTCTGAATAGTGGCACCCACACACGTGCGGCTGGGATCGCACGTACGTACATCTGGGCCATTACTGTTGTCCACACGTGCGGTACTTATCTGGTTCATCTCTCCCCTCTCTTTCACTCATCTTTCACCCAAAATCCCTAAACCTAACCCTAAATTACTCAAATCCCCAATTTTATGCCCTTTCTTCAAACTTAGGGTTCCCCGAATTGAAATTTCTGAATCCCTTGGATTGGAGGAATTATTTTTGTGCATGTGTGGATGAATTTAACCTCCTTTGATTCTTGTTTGGTCTATAATTTTCATTGATCCGGCCCTAGCCTGTGCAGGCCTAGACCTCACATAAGATTCTCCTTAATTGAGTGTTTGAACTTTTGTGTGGGATGTGGAATTTTGTCTAATTGTTTCTGAACTAGTGTGATCTAAAGCTTGAAATCTTGCCTATCATATTTATTTTCATGTCTTGCATAATTTGCCCCATACTTTGAGATGTTGATCCCCACCTTCAATTGGCTGCTTTCTTCTCACAGCACCTCAATCCTGCGGTCTTTTTTGTTTGTTACGACGCATACCCCTCACAATTACCAAAGTCCAACTCCCTTGTGTAGCCCTATCACTCATTTAGCTTACTTAAACTCAAAAAGAGGGTTAGACACTTTCTCTTACTTTCATAGAAAAAAGAATGTAGGAGATTCAATCCCGATTACATTACCGCAACCCACAATGACTATTTTTAAGAGGAAGACAAAGAAAAGAAGCATTGAGATAATACCTTTCATCCTAATCTCATCTACTGAAAAAGGGGGTGTGGAGTGAGAAGAGTGTTGGACGTTCTCCCTCTCTTAGGCTAGGGCACCTAATTCTCTTGAGAATAGAATCTTTTTTTTTTTAAGACACTGACTCACCCCACACCAGTGTTTTAAATATAGACAATATCAGCCGATATATCCCACAATATATCTTGTATCCCACCTGTGTGATACGAAACGCACAGGTAGTGCCGATATATCCTACCTATTCAATCCAATTAGCATTTTCAATCTATATTTTTGTTGTAAATTGAGTTAAAACAGTGTCAAATAGTTACAAATTTATGATTCTTCATGTTTTTCATGAAAAATCATGGATTTGGAACTTCGATTTCGAGATATGGGGGATATGGGTCAAGTTGTGGAAAATTGAGAAAAATCTAAATTTCTTAATTGCTCACAAATAAGTTGCAATCTTTGTATCCAAACGCAAAATTAAACATGTATATAACCTGAACTTGTGATTCTTCTTTTGCATTTGAATGTATTGATTGGGTTTTCATGTCTTCTTACATTTATAAATTATATGAATTGACTTTGAATATACTTGTACTAGTTTAGTTGGAAAGCGCATATATTAGGACCCCATATGAAGGAAACAACTATTATGTGCACTTTTTTTTTTGGTAATGTTTTGATTTCTAAGTGTGTATTGATGTCTTTTTCAATAACCCCTGGAATTTCATTGAAAGATTCGACCAATTTCCCAATGTTCCCATGTTTCCCAACAACGATACATTATGCGATACAACCGATATATCCCATGCGATCACCAATACGTATTAGTATCCCAAGGGTGCGATACATTACACGATAACGATATTTAAAACATTGCCCCACACACACCCACGCACTCACACCACAGTGGATTTTCTCCACAATGGGTACTCAAAAGCATGACCTTGTGTTGAAACTCTTGTGAGTCTACCACTAGGGCATGAGTAAGGTCCCGGGAATAGAATCTATATATAGAAAAGGTTATGATTTTGGTGCTCCCAAGTCCCACTATTGATATAGTAATCTACCACCCCATGCATTTCATCATATCCTACATCATCAAAAGTACACATTGCATCTATCAATGCACCAAATGGACCATATCCTTCCACCATTGTGGCAACTCAGTCTTATGCTAATCGATGCCAAATGAAGAGGTGGGTCACAAATAAATCATTGTGATTAGTTTTCCATCAAGCACAATAAAAAAAAATCAAAATCAAAATTATTTCAAAACATCCGGAAGTATGGGTGCATAAAAATGAGCTTGACAGAACCAGGATCAATAATATCTAAATCATTAGTTGGAATCCTTGGAGAAAGTGGATCCTATATTGGATCACAAGAAGATACCATTAATGCATACTCAATCACAATTCACATCTATGTCCACAAGTAGTGTGGCATCACTAGCTGTGTCAAAGCCATTAAATCAATATTAAGATCACCCTTTGTGTCCTCAAGTCAAAGGATGAGCCTAGGTTTTTTTTTTTTTACACACACACACCCCCGCACACTCACACTGTAGTGGGATTTCACCACCTATGGATACTCGAACCCTTGACCGGTTGTTGAACTCCTGAGAGTCTACCACCGGAGCAAGAGTAAGGATCCGAGCCTAGGTTAGTGTATGATCAAGTCTATCCAATCAGAGCATGATAAGCCTCTTGGTATAGGAGACTTGTCGCGATCCTCCAATATGAATATTTAATCAGGCCAGACACTAAAACATATCCTAGTTCCCATGTGATGAAGGCTCCAAACGAAGATGCTAATAATGACCTGATGATGGATATTAACCCCTCTTGGTTTGTCAATGATTCAACAACTTAGAGGATAACCACAAACAAGATCTGGATGGTCCAGTGTCCATGAGTGATTATGAAATTTAGGGAACTCAACAACTATAAAGCACAACTCTTCCGTGACCAAATCCTGGCCGATGCATTCTATACCGTTTCACAGTGAAGCCAACAAAAAGTTAACCCATTAGGAGTGAACTACAACCCATAAATCAAATGTTTCCATGTAGAATTGTATCGACATGAAGAAAGAGAACAGAAGCACAAAGGTCACTTATTACTAAAATCCATTCATCACAATAGGTAGTTCATGACCAAGTTCCAAACAACAATAGAAACACATCGCATTTCAAGGGCATATACTACCAAGAAGTAAATATTACACTTGTAAATTTGAAGGGGAGGGGGAGGAACCAAGATTAACATAGTTGAAGTGCTTGGCATAGTTGTAGTAGGATTTCGCACCCTAGAACGAGCTTGCGAGTTTGACTCTAATGTTAGATTTTACGCATTTTACCAAAAAAGCAGTTTAGCTGGGTGAGTCAGTTGAGTCATCAAGTCACATCAACTAGACCGAATTTACGAGCAGACTCAACGGATCCTGGCAAGTCTCAACTGAGTCATGCTTGTTAGCAAGTTTCCAATAGGCTCAGCTCGAAATCTTGTCAAGTGCAGTTAACTCAGCTGACTTTCTAGTCGAGCCACCTATTTTCGGAACTATGACAGTAACTATCAAAAAATCGATGATAAATGAATTCGGTTAATGAACAAATTGGTATAAATTGTAGTTTCCATTTATTTGAATCATGCATGTAAACAATACATAATAATATGTTGTTACACATGTTCAGGTGACACACCTTATTATCATGAAGACTCCTAACATTATTTTGCAGGATTATCATTACAGACAGAAGCAGCAAGACCTTTTTTTTTTTTTAGTGTATTTATCATATAAATAAAATTAACTCACCTTCGCATAAAGATCAATACTGCCTATTTGGAATCGTGATGTCGCGTTACCATCTCGAACAGCCAGAAATCTGAACCTGTCAGTCCAATCACCGATGCATATCAGGATGTAAGTAAGAACACAAAAAAATCTACAGTTTGGAATTTGGGAGTAGGCATTTACCTGAAAGCATTTGACATGTGTTTGTTGGAATCTATCTTAAATGTTTTGCGCTGGAAACGACTTTCAAAATTTTGCGAAGTTTGTTTGTCCAGAACATTCCAGCTGGAGCCACCATCATCACTTCCCTCAACAATCCTACAAGGGCCACATTGATTGACTGGTTTAAGTAAAGAGAAATCAGCTGGGGGAGGTACCCACAACTGTAAATTACGTGCACCAATATATACAACTGGTAGACCGATCAAGGAATAGATAAAGCAAATAAACTGGCAAATGTATTGTACTAGATGAAGCTGTTTTGCCTACTAACTGGATCCCTCTATTTTGTAGAAAACAAACAACCAAACTTCTGATGATGCCAACCACCAGATGTTGTACTAGGGCTAAGGTGTTCCAGCTGCCAAAAGCAGTTTGATAGGAACTAAACCCAAATAAAAATAAGAAAAGAATGGGCCTTCCTATCCCTGTTTCAATGGTAACTTGGGGTGGAGAAGGCCAAAAAATGTGAACCCTCGTAATGCAGGCCCCATTTTCTGTACCTCCACAAGCAACAACTGCAATACAGTGGGAGCGCCTCTTAACCGCAAAAGTGTACAAGCACCTTCATTATGTCTACCAAATCTTCCTTACCTTCCCATTGATGTCATGCGAGCATAGATATATTTTTTAAAATGGTACCAGAACATCAGAATGTATAATGCACAGAATGATACAAACCCTAGGAAGAAATTCAGGTAAAAAAAAATCTTAGGATTTTGAGGCTTTTCTAGTCACATAATAATTTTCTTGTAGTGCTGAACATGTTTGGATTTTGTCAGGACTTACTCTTTTTGTTTTAAAAAAAATGAAAAAAATAAAGAGTTAAAAGGAGAAGAATGTATAATGCACAGAATGGATATAAACTCTATGAAGAAATTCAGGTACAATACTATGAATTTGAGGCTTTTCTACTCACATAAATAATTATCTTAAAGTGAAGAACATGTCAGGATTTTGTCACGACTTACTTTCTAGAGAGAGATTATCCTGTTCATGAGTCAAATGAAAATTATTTATTAGACTAGGTAAAGAGGAATTTACAGTCCTTACCAGCACAGTTGTTGTAGACACAAAGTTTTGATCTCACTCAAGCGATCCCTTCTTTTTCTTTTTTCTTTTTTTTCTTTTGAAAGTATAACAAAGATTTAGATAGGAATTGCCGAACTCTGAGGATTAACTAACTATTCCCATGAAGGACTGCAGATCTCAATACTTCTAGTATGATACTGATGTAGGACGGCCTAATCCAACCTTAAATGAATGCGGAATTTAAAAGGAGCAGATTTATGCAAGTATTAACAATAAAAATTCAGCATTATACATCATGAAATAGAAGAAACTAAGAAAAATTAAGCAATCATCACGGCCATCCATCACAAACACGTTGTATTGAACCTTAAAATCCGAATTTAGTCGGATCCGGTGAAAGATAGGACTTCCGTCTCGCAATTGGTCCGCTCGACAATCCAAATGGATTTTCTAATACAGGAAATATGAATTTTCTGGATTGGTAAATCTGAAAATTTCCTAAAAATGGATAGTTCCTTGATTATAGTCCAAATCTAAGGCCTTGGATGATGAGATTTGAAGAAGATTAAAATATGTATATGTGGGGATCAAGATCTTCCAAGATTATAATGATTTGGATTGAAAAGAAAATGGACCGACTTCTAGATCTAGAGAAATTAGAAGAAAATGAAGAAAAGAGGTTTAAAGAAGATAATACCTTCAGAAAAGAAAAGAATGAGAGAATGAGAAGATGCGAAATCACTTCTCTGGGCATCATGCCCGCTTCCAATCACTGGAAGTAAAAAAACGGAATCGTCTGGCCTTGAAGAAGCAAAAGCTCTCTTTTTCATGAATATAACATAGCATTACCCATGAGGTTTAGAGCAAAACACCCATATAAATTCGGAATTACATTAAATGACCAAGATAGCCATACTAAAAAAGTTTTTTTTTTTTTTTTAAAAAAAGAAATTCACGAAAAAATTTGTACACGAACTATGTCAAAACTCAAATAAATAAAATATGCATAAAATAAACTCAAATCCAAGATGCCTGATGGGCCCTAATGATAACACAATGAAGGTGGGCCGCGACGATCTAACGGTCCGATTAGACCATCCTCGCAATCCAATAGTCCAAATATCTCCTCCCAACAACTTACATCACGAACAAGTGTAAGGTCTTCAACCTCTAGAGACTCAACCCGTACCCGTCATCTAACCACATTGACACGAGTAACGCACACCTCCTGCATTGATATACTTTGAATGGTCAGATGTCCGCATCAACTCCCCTCGGCTGAGAAGAGCTCGACTCCAATAACATAAAACTCTTGTGCCTTTCTAACAAATCTGAATCTAGCATCTGCAACTCCGCTTCCGCTACCCATGTACAGTCGAATGATGGTATGTTCTTCCACTTCACCAAGTACCTCTGAAATCTACTGTCTCGAGTGGAAATGATTTGCTCTATCCACAATTCCTTCAATTTCTTCTCTTTTTCAGGTATAGTGGACATAGGTGGTCTAGGTTGGGAAGAAAATTCAAAAATTGGCCAATGATTTGGAATAAAATTAGGGTCTATGAGATGGCTTGAACAAGGTATTAGATCCTCCACATTGAATGTTGAATACGCATGCAAGGTGGAAGATCTATCAAATACGCATTGGATCCAATCTTTTTCAGAATCTTAAATGGTTCAGCACTATGTGTTTGTAACTTCGTAGCGGTACCTTGTAAGAACTGTTCTAGTCTCATCCTAACCATCACATAATCACCCTCATTAAACTCTTGAATTCCACGGTGTAACTCCGTTGAAATTTTGTATTGTTCATTATTAGTATTTATCCGCCTCCTAATCTCCGCATGCAACTCAGGAATGTGATGAGAAAATGCATCGACCGACTCTAAGGGCCTCTGGGTGACTGACATAGATAACAAATCTATCAACAGTCTAGGTTTGTAACCACTAACAATCTCGAATGGACTCATACCCGTAGACCTATTAACTAAATTGTGATATGCAAACTCGGCGACAGGCAAGACTAAGTCTCAGGTTTTAATGTGTTTACCTACTAAACATCGTAATAGATTTCCGAGACTTCGATTCATAACCTCAATTTGGCCATCAGTTTGAGGGTAGGCAGGCGAGAACTGGAGTCTCATGCCCATCATGCACACCATAATGTCTTCTAAAAATAAGTAGTAAACCGAGCATCCCTGTCAGACACCATGGTCTTAGGCAAACCATGAAATCGAACCCCCCCCCCCCCCAAAAAAAAAAAAAAAATCTTGACTATGTTGGACGCATCTAAAGTTTTTGAATACGGGAGAAAGTGGGCAATTTTGGAGAAACGGTCCACGACAACAAAAATGGAATTGGGCTTTTTAATTGTCTTGGGAAGCCCATGCCCAAAATCCATACTAATGTCTTGCCACGGTGCATGTGACACTAGCAATGAGGTATACAATCCAATATTCTGCTTCTTTTGTTTTGTCAGTTGACATGTTCGACATTGCTCTAAAATTTTCACTACGTCTCCCTTGAGACTTTGCCAATAAAATCTATCCTCCACTAGGGCGATGGACTTATCTCGACCAAAATGGTCAGTTATGCCTCTAGCATAAAGCTCCCAAACAAGGATATCCCAAAGGGAAGTGCGGGGAATACAAAATCGGTCTCCTTTAAAAAGGAAACCATCTTTGAGCACAAACTAACCCAAGCTATGCTGGTCACATAAGAGTGACACGTATGTTCCCCCAAAATCTGGACACATGAGATACTCGTCTTTCAATTGTTCAAACCCAACAACTTCTACACTCAAGGAGTTGAGCAATGTCACTCTCCTACTAAGGGCATCGACTGGTTTGTTCTTTATCTCGGCTTTATGTTTTAAGACAAATGAATATTCCTGAAGAAACGCTAACCACTTGACATGCCTTGAGCTTCTTTTGGGAATTCAAATACCTCAAAGCCTAGTGATTAGAAAACAAGACAAATTCTTGCAGTAGAAGATAATAATGTCAATGACGTAGCGATTGCACTACCGAATAAATTATTTTGTCATATATGGAATACCTTTGTTTTGCTTCATTCAGTTTCTCACTAAAATAGGCAACTATATGACCCTCTTGGCTTAGTGCTCATCCTATACCTACACCTAAAGCATCACATGCTACTTCAAAGACTTTAGAAAATTTTGAAAGACGAATGGCGGGAGCCTCTATCATCTTGCTCTTAATATCTTTGAATGCCTTAGTTGCGGCCTTAGACCATATAAACTCCTCATTTTTAATGCAATCAGTAATAGGAGCCATAATAGTGTTAAATCCTCGAATGAACCGACAATAAAATGTGGTTAAGCCATGAAAGCTTCTCACATATCTATGTTTCGTGATTCAGGCCAATCAACTATAGCCTTGACTTTTTATGGATTTGCTTGCATCCCTACAGACAACATTATGAACCTTAAGAAGACAACTCTATCAAACATGAACAAACATTTCTTAAGGTTCACACATAACATCTCTGCCCTAAGGACACTACAAACCTGCCTCGAGTGGTCAAAATGCAACTTTTTAGTGGTACTATATATGAGTATGTCATCAAAATAAACCACTAAGAACTTCCCCATGAAGGGTCTTAAAACCTATGTCATCACACGCATAAAAGTACTAGGTGCATTAGTCAAGCCAAGGGACATGACCAACCACTCGTACAACCCATCCTTCGTCTAGAAGGCTATCTTCCACTTATCTCCTAGGCGTATGTGTATCTAGTGATACTCGCTCTTGAGGTCTATCTTGGAAAAACTTGGCCATCATGTCCAACATATCATTAAGCCTCGGTATCGGAAACTGATACTTGACCGTGATCATATTAATAGCCCTTCTGTCCACACACATCTGCCACGTACCATCTTTCTTAGGCGTTAATAGCGCTAATACGACACATGGACTCATGCTCTCCTAGATGAAACCTGACACAGGACGTGAATTTAAATATGATATACAAGATTGCAGGCTTAGATCACACCAATTCAGAAACAATCACACAAATTTCACATCCCACATGAAAATCCAAGCACTCAATTAAAGGGGAATCTATGCGGGTCTAAGCCGACACAGGCCAGGACTGGACCAATAAAATTATAAGCCAAACGATGTCAAAGGGAAATAAAATCAACTACTCATGCATAAAAATCAGTCCCTAATCCAAGGGATTCCCTAATTTCAATTCAAGGAACCTTAAGGTGATAAAAAGAGGCAAATCAATTAGGGATCATGTAATATAGGGTTAGGATTCATGAAAAATGGCTATCAGAGGATAAAAACCTGAGCCGAAAGATGATCCCACGTGTGGACAGCAACAATGGCTCAGACGGACGTGCGTGTGATCCCGGTCGCACGTGTGTGGAGCCCACTATTCAGAAAAAGGCCACCTTGGCCCTGGTCGGCCAGGGATGGACTCTAAAACCCCCAAATCTCAGCTCAATCCGATGTACGGTTTGTGTGTGGTGCCATCGGTTTGTGTGTGGTGCTTCGCCGAAGTTTCAGCTCGCCTACGGGCCGAAATCTGGAAACCTGCTTCAATGAAGAAATCTGATGCAACAAAAGGACAAATTCGAAGTACGGATGGTGAGGGAAGATGAAAAAAAAAAATGATGAAAGATGGGGGTAAATTGGGATCGATGTGGCTTCGCACCACGCTAGTTAGCCCTTCGAAAAGGGAGGGCTTCGCACCCACTTTTGAATTCTTCTACAACTCACGAAGAGAGCAAAAAAATAAAGCAGAAATTTTTTTTATTAACTTCAATAGATCAAAAGAACTACAAAGGTGCCTATTTATAGGAAAAATCCTATGCCCCAAAACTCGCACCATGTGTGCAACCTATTACTTGGCGATGAAGTAAACTAAAATAAAAACCAAACAAAGAAATCTAAAGCGTTCACAATGTTCTAAATAATAACAATAAGCAAAACCTAAAATATGAAATCGATCCGACGAGTGGGCCACGATCATGAGATCCCATGATGGGCTTTTCTTGACTATCGGGCCCACTTTTTTTTAACCAAAACTTGTCTTCTAACTAAGAGGCCCTCCCTGGACGTCATCATCGAGCCAGATCGATGGTGGGGTCCTTCAGCGTACGTACGTGCGTAGGGGTGGTGGTGTGCGGGCGTGCTTGTGCACGATGTCCTCATCAACTCTCCCCGGTTGCGAAGATTTCGCCACTGGCGAAATAAAACTCCTGAACCGCTCTAGGATGTCGGGATCAAGTCTCTGAAGCTCCTCCTCAGTGAGCCACGTGCTGTCCGAAGTTGAGCGTGACTTCCATTTAACTAGGTATTTCTGAAACCCGCCATCCGACGTGGAAATTATCTCATGGTCCAGGATATCCTCTATTTCCACTCTGGGTGTGTGAAGGCTAAGTATGGGAGGCAGAGGCTGGGATGAAAGGTCAGGAAGAGACCATGGATCAAAGGGTAAGGTTGGGACATCAAGATAGGTGGGCGAAGGGCCGGACAAAGTATCAGTGGGTCTCTGAAAAGCAACTAGATCCTCCACATTGAATGTGGAAGTAATTCCCATGGAAGGTGGAAGATCTACCTCATACGCATTAAGACCGTTTCGCTTTATAATTTTGAAGGGCCCAGCGCGGCCCCTGAAGGGTACCGCTTGGGCCTGATACGGACCATCACAGTCCCCAATATTGAACTATTTGAAACACTTATGTAAGTCTGCAGAAAATTTGTAATGCTCATTACTAGTAGTGATCTTTCGCCTGATTTCTTGATGCGATGAATGTATGTGATGCGCAAAAGTCTCTGCAGACTCTGATGGCTTATGGGACAATGACATGGGGATAAGATCAATAGGTTTCCTAGGCTTATAACCAGTAAAGACTTCAAAAGGACTTAGACCTGTGGACCTATTGACAGAACTATTGTATGTAAACTCGGCTATAGGTAGTACGGCGTACCATGTCCTGGTATGCTCCCCCACTAAACATCGAAGTAAACTCCCTAGGCTCCTATTAACCACCTCAGTCTGGCCATCGGTCTGAGGGTGATAGGCAGAAGAAAACTGGAGCCTAGTATTCATCATGTGCCATAGTATCTTCCAAAAGTAACTCATGAATCTCACGTCACGGTCAGATACTATGGTTTTTGGTAACCCATGCAGTTTGACAACCTCACTAAAGAATAGCTTGGCAACATGAGAGGCGTCGAAGGTCTTAGAACAAGGAATGAAGTGGGCCATTTTAGAGAAACGGTCCACGACAACGAATATGGAGTCATGCTTTCGAATAGTCTTGGGAAGTCGAAGCATGAAGTCCATACTGATGTCCTACCAAGGGATGAATGGGACTGGCAAAGGTGTATATAATCCTGTATTCTGTTTCATTTGCTTTGCCAGTTGACAAGTATGACATTACCCTATAATTTTGGCCACGTCCCGCTTGAGGCTTAGCCAATGAAATATATCCTCCACTAAGGCAATAGTCTTGTCACGACCGAAATGACCTGCAACCCCCCTGAATGTAACTCCCAGACAAGAAAATCGAGAAGGGAGGTGCGTGGTATGCATAAGCGGTTACTCCTAAACAAATATCCGTCCAAAATCAAATACTCACTGTTAGCTCCTGACGGATTCTCTGGTAAAGACATACACAACTCCAAAATCTGGACACTCAGAATACTCTTCTTTGATGCACTCAAGGCCCCTAACTTCAACATTCATGGAGTTGAGTAATGCGACTCGACGACTCAACGCGTCAGCAGGCTTATTCTCTACACCGGCCTTGTGCTTAAGCACAAAAGTGTACTCTTGAAGGAATTGAATCCACTTAGCGTGCCTGGGACTTAATTTCTTTTGAGAGTTCAAGTATCTTAAGACCTCGTGATCTGAGAACAAGACGAATTCTTGCGGTAACAGGTAATGTCGCCAATGGCGTAGTGATTGCACTACCGCGTAGAATTCCTTGTCATAGGTGGAATATCTTTGTGGTGTGGTCCAGATGATCTTTGGACATGATTCATTTTTTGGATAATGCTCTAAAATGATCTCTAAAAATAGATGAACGATGTAGATATAATAAATACATCACTGTGGGGCCCATGTAATTTTGATCTCCTTTGAACCGTTCATACAACTCGGAGCTCGAGCAGCGTCAGTGCACGTCTTCGCACGACACGTACCTGCAGCAGCTATATAGCTGGTGTGTGGTACACCAGCCAATCCGCTTCCAATTTTAAGGGAATGGAATCTGCTTCCAATTTAATGGTGGGTTTTAATCGCTGTTGTTTCCTATGATGTGGTCCACTTGAGATTTGGAACTACCTCATTTTTTGGACCATGTACTAAAATGATATGCTGAAATGGATTAATGGAGTTGATTTCCCGCATATATCATGGTGGGCCCACGGAACACTCCGATAGCCACCTCGTTATTCAGAGCATGATAAAACACGTCATACGGTGGGTACCACAAAGTCCTTACACCACCTGGAGGACTTGATTTGGCTAGTGACGTTGCCACTGTCAAGATGGCTAGTGGTTGGTGCTATATGGGCCTAATCATGATGTATTTATTTGATCCACGCTGTCCATCTATTTTTTCAGATCATTTTAGATCTTGATCCAAAACATCAAGCATATATAACTCTCAGGTGGACCACACCACAAGAAATAGTAGCAATTGAATGTCCACCATTAAAAACCTCCTAGGGTTCAATAAAATGTTTATTTGACATCCAACCTGTTGATTAGGTTATACAAACGAGTTTGATACAAAATTTGTAGCCCTTGAGAAGTTTTTAATGGTGTGCATTCAATCAACACTGTCTTGTGATGTGGTTCATTTGAGATTTGGATCTATCTATTTTTTGGGCTTATACCATAAAATGATCTGGAAAATTGAATAGATGCATCAATATGTCAAACAAGTGCCATATCCAAGCCATCAACACCAAGTATACCAATATATAGATTTCATGTCCCAAGAAACATGTACTGTTTTAGTTCATTAACTTTTACATGTCTGAATTATTATATGTTAGCTGCATTTATATTATATGAACTCATTTTGATTACAATTGAAGCGATTTCTTATGGCAGCGTATGCTTTTTGGGTCCCATTAAATGAAAACTTATTATTTAATGCATTTTTTTGTAATTTTTTTGTTCCTAAATATGCAAATATGTGTATTTAGGCATGCCCTAAAGTTTTACTGAAAAATTCCATCATTTTCCCCATTATTCGCCATTTTTTTTTCGCATTTCCGGTTATCAGCAATATTATCGGCGATAATGATAATATATCTTTATCTGCAGTCAGCGAAACTTGTAGCGATACCGACAACTCGAACACTGGATGCAACCCACTTTGTGGGTTGGTTCACCCAAGATGACCTGTTGCAATAAAGATCGATAGGTTGTGCACCACGTAACGATACTCGGATCAAAAGTTATGGCCAATTTACGGTTCACCTTCTTTTGGTCCAACCATGCTAGGAATGTATTGGTGCCATGTCCTACATCACATCTCAAGTGACAACCACTGTTAAGATTGGCACCAAGGGCGCCTTTGCCCTTATCATCCTTAGGTTTAGGCGGTACACTATCCTGTGCCCTAGGCTAACTTCCAATATTAGGTTTGGTTCCCTGAAAACCATATCTAACATTGGAGTCTCGGGACTCAAAGTGTCTTGGGACAAGAGACTTTAGGTAATGCTCTAACTCCTGTACAATTTGGTATGCCTTATCCAAGTCACCTACTGCACGGGTCATAAGCTCACATTGCAGATTCATGCGAAAACCCAACTTGAAACGCACTAGCGTCACTGAGGTATCCTCCTGAATATCACACAGCATCATGTACTCAAATTTTGCGACGTAATCTGCAACCGACATAGATCCTTAGTGTAATGCTTACCACTAATCTAGGAGCTTTTGACAGTAAGAGAGAGGAATATATGTTTCCTTTAATAGTTCCATTTCTACCCAATGCGCGACTGGGACACCTTGTGATCTCCTGATCCTACGCTCTGTATTTGTCCAAAACAATTTAGCTTGACCCACAAGCTTCATCTTGACAAACCGCACTTATCGGTTCTCAGACATCTCATACCATTCGAAACAATGATCCATGTTCGCTAACCAATCAAGGAATGCCTTAGGGTCAAGGCATCCATCAAAAGTAAGAGCCTCTACTTTGACACTGTTTAAGATACTCTCATCAGCATCATAACAGTCTTGATACTCGACTGTGAGTTGCAGATTTCACGTCCATCCACGGCCTACCCCTCGGCCACGTGCTCCACGACCTCTACCACAATTTCTTACCCGTTCCTCGACTACTCCCCCTACTTGAGACTGATCATCCCCTTCAATGTCGAAGATTTCTCTTATGGTTGCTTCTATCTGATCCATACGGGTATTCATGCTCCTATATTACTCCTCAATGGCGGCCAAACGTTGGTTGATCGTGTTCATCATCTCAATCAACTACTCCATGTCAAGGCATCCATCAAAAGTAAGAGCCTCTACTATGACACTGTTTAAGATACTCTCATCAGCATCATAACAGTCTTGATACTCGACTGTGAGTTGCAGATTTCACGTCCATCCACGGCCTACCCCTCGGCCACGTGCTCCACGACCTCTACCACAATTTCTTACCCGTTCCTCGACTACTCCCCCTACTTGAGACTGATCATCCCCTTCAATGTCGAAGATTTCTCTTATGGTTGCTTCTATCTGATCCATACGGGTATTCATGCTCCTATATTACTCCTCAATGGCGGCCAAACGTTGGTTGATCGTGTTCATCATCTCAATCAACTACTCCATGTTCAAGATCGGGTGTAGACCAAACCCTCTACCAGTCTGAGTGGGCATACATTATAAGACTCAACTTAGGTTTCCTAAAACACGACTCTAGGCGACTGTTTTTACACAAGACAATAGACACCGATGATCCTAACCTCTAAAATGATGCAAATGTGGAAAATTTTCAGATTTAGACTCTTAGTATGATGCAAATCTAAAAATTTCAGATCTAAACTCTCAATATGATGCGAATATGAAATTTTCAGATCTAGACTCTCAATATGATGCAAATCTGAAATTTTCATATATAGATCTATATGTTATGCATGAAATCCTAGAAAAATAAAAATCTAGACCCTTGATAACTCGATTTAAGACAACTGAATGCAAGATCCTAGGCTCTGATACCAAAATTTGGTGTAGGATGCCCTAATCCAACCTTAAATGAATGCGAAATTTAAAAGGGGCAAATTTATGCAAGCATTAACAATAAAAATTCAGCATTATACATCATGAAACAAGAAGAAACTAAGGAAAATTCAGCAATCATCATGGCCATTCATCATAAACACGTTGTATTAAACCTTAAAATCTGAATTTAGTCGGATTCGACGAAAGATAGGACTTTCGTCTCGCAATGGGTCCGTCCGGCGATCCAAGCGGATTTTCTAATCCAAGAAATATGAATTTTTTGAATTGGGAAGTCTGAACAATTCAGAAAAATGGATGGTTTTTTTATTATAGTTCAAATCTAGGGTATTGGGTGATGGGATTTGAAGAAGATCAAAATATGTATATGTGGGGATCAAGATCTTCCAAGAACTAATGATTTGGATTGAAAACAAAAAGGATCGGCTTCTAGATCTAGAGAATTTAGAAGAAAATGAAGAAAATAGGTTAAAAGAAGTGAATATGTTGAGAGAGAGAGAGAGAGAGAGAGAGAGAGAGAGAAGAAGAAGAAGAAGAAGAAGAAGAAGATGGAAAATCACTTCTTTGGGCCTCATGTCCTCTTCCAATCACTAGAAGCCGAAGACGGAATCGTTCGACCTTAAAGAAGCAAAAGCTCTCTATTTCATAAACATAACATAGCATTACCCTTGAGGTTTAGGCAAAACACTCTTATAAATTCATAATTACGTTAAATGACCAAAATACCCTTACTAAAAAAGTTTAAAAAAATAAAAATAAAATAAAAAATTTGTGCGCGCACTATCTCAAGAAATCAAATAAATAAAATATACGTAAAATAAACTCAAATCCAAGATGCCCGATGGGCCCCGATTATAGCGCAATGAAGGTAGGTCAGGACGATCCAATGGTCCGATCACACCATACTCGCAATCCAAAGGTCTAAATATCTCCTCCAATCAACTTACACACGTCACGAACACATGTGTAAGGTCTTCAAACTCTAGAGACCCGACCTGTACCCGTCATCTAACCACATTGACACAAGTAACGCTGTGTTGATATACTTTGGATTTCGACAGGTCTGGGTTATCGAGGAGGAGGCACACAAACGCGAGTCCAACTCACTTCATCAATCATTTGCAGATTAGCTTTTAAAAAGGTTTTCCATTAATCTAGGATCCACTTTCAATCTCTCTTTTTAGGAGGAGGGATGCAATTACAGGGAATTTAGATAGGAATTACCAAACTCTGAGGATAACTAACTATTCCCCATAATGACTGCAGATCTCAATTCTTCTAGTATGATACTGATCAAAATTTCTATATTTTTTAGTCTTTAATGCTAACAGATCTAAGAAAAGAGACAAAAGGAGCAGCCCAAAGAGAACTTCTAACAATTAAAGAATAAATAGGGGTTATTCACATCTAATTTCATCCCACCTTTGTCAATTATCTTTCCAATTAATGGCTTGACCTTAGGAATTGCTCCTTATTTTTATCTTGACCAGCAGATGAGTAAGCGCTTCTATCTATTTGTTCTTTAATCTTTATCTCTGTAGGTAAAGAGTCTACAATTGCTGACTGAAAAAGAGTAACTAATACAGATCTTTGCATAGGAAGCTACTCCAATGAAGTGGAATTTGAAGATGAGAAGAAGATGAAAGAGAGATGCAGCTTTTGATTTGGAAGAACTTTAGTCAAATAGTTGCAAAGAAGAGATGAGATGGCCCTTCAATCAATACAATGTACCAACGATCAGCAATGTTATCAAAATCATATGATTCATATCACAATATGAATCGTACAATTCATACTGTATCATATGGGTGTAAGATTTGAATTGTAAATCCTAAATAATCGTACAATTATCGTACAAATCGTACAATAATCGTATTTAATCGTAAGATAATTGTGGAATGTGTAAATGGGCCCAAAAAAACTTTAAAAATCAAATTTTTATTTTTTATTCAATTTTTTCTTTTTTTTTGTACCATTTTGCTCATAAAATATGAAAAAGGCTCTCCCCTATTAAAAATATCCCCAAGTTTTTTCTTTTGTGTGTGTGTGTGTGAGAAAGAGAGAGAGAGAGAGAGAGAGAGAGAGAGAGAGAGAGAGAGATGGGGATTTTGATATTCAAAAACCCAAAACAAAGAAATCAAGACATCTTTTTATTCACAATGGAATCAAATGGCATTTTTTTCTAACATGATTTCACACAGGAAAGGTACAAAAGAATAAAAATTTTAAAGGAACCTAGTATGTCTTTTAAGATAAATTTTTCAAAAGACAAGAAAAGAAAACAAAGGAAAAAAGAAAAGAATCCTTTACTATCATGATATGTATACCATATACATTTTCTCAATTAATAATGTCATGATATGTATTACTTTTTTGGTACACGTTGATGGTAAATGGATGATTGATGAGTTTTTAATCTTTTCTAATTATATCTTTTCATGTGTTTTTTTTATATATATTTTTTCGTAAATCAGAAAAAATCTTCCAATTTACTATACGATTTGTGATTCAATACGATACAATACAATAACGATTTTGACAACATTGGTTATTGGTGGCATGTGCACCGAAGTACATACAAAGACAATCTGAGAATCTAGCATTTTCCACCCTTACACCCTGATGCAGGACGTGAATTTAAATATGATATTGAAGATTTCAGGCTTAGATCACACCAATTCAGAAACAATCACACAAATTCCACATCCCACATGAAAATCCAAACATTCAATTAAAGGGGAATCTATGCGGATCCAGGCCTACACACGTTAGGGCTGGATCAATGAAAATTATAAACCAAACAATACTCAAAGAGAAATAAAAATCAACCACACACGCATAAGAATCAATCCCTAATCCAAGGGATTCCCCAATCCCAATTCAAGGAACCCTAGGATGAGAAAAAGAGCAAATCAATTAGGGATAATGTAATCTAGGGTCAGGATTTATGAAATTATGTATAAAAAAGAGGAAAATTGAACCCGAGACAGTCCCTGCGTGTGGACAGCGAGCCAGGTGCAGGCGCACGTGCGCCTGAGGCTGGCTGCACGTGTGGTGGGGGATGAAATCCAGAAACGGATTCCTACGCCTTGGTCAGCCAGGCTTGGGCTGCAAAACCCCCAAATCTAACGTCGATCCGAGCTCTGGTCTGAGTGTGGTGCTCCACCGAAGTTTCAGCTCGCTTGCGGGCCAAAATCTGGAAACCTGCTATAATGAAGAAATCTGATGCAAGAAAAGGGACGAATTCGAAGTATGGATGGTGGGGGAAGATGGAAAAAAAGATGGAGGATGGGGGTGAATCGGGATGGATGTGGCTTCGCACCACGGTAGTTAGCCCTTCGAAAAGGGAGGGCTTCGCACCCACTTTTAAATTCTTCCACAACTCACGAAGAGAGCAAAAAAATAAAGCATAAATTTTTTTATTAACTTCAATAGATCAAAAGAACTACAAGGGTGCCTATTTATAGGAAAAATCCTATGCCCCAAAACTCGCACCATGTGCGCAAGCTATTACTTGGCGATGAAGTAAACTAAAATAAAAACCAAACAGAGAAATCTAAAGCGTTCACAATGTTCTAAATAATAACAATAAGCAAAACCTAAAATATGAAATCAATCCGACGAGTGGGCCACAATCATGAGATCCCATGATGGGCTTTTCTTGACATCGGGCCCACTTTTTTTAACCAAAACTTGTCTTCTAACTAAGAGGCCCTCCCTGGACGTCGTCATCAAGCCAGATCGATGGTGGGGTCCTCCTTCTGCATACGTACATGCGTAGGGGTGGTGGTGTGTGGGCGTGCGTGTGCACGATGTCCTCATCACACCCTCCCTCACGATTACTTCTGAGATGGAACAATGAAAACTCGTTACATAGATATTGGTGTTAGGTAGTAGTCATTTCTCTAGTAAAGATGTCTGCAACTTGAGCAAAGAACTTGACATACACTGCTGCCACCTCTTCATTTTCGACTTCCATACAAATGATAATCGGGTCCAATGTATTTTGTAAAAATACCAATTTGGATTCTGGGAAATCTTCATCAAACATTGATTGTCATGATAAAGGGGCAGCAGCCAACTGATATCATAATTCCAGTCAAGAGATGGTGAAACCAAGCAAATTCAGTACATTTGGCGGTCATTGACCACTACTAAGCTTCAGCAATAGAATGGAAAATTGTTCCTTTCAATGGACTAGTAATTTCTCCGATATGTCAAGGAGTGTACGTTGTAATGGCATGCAAGAGAATCAAATTTTCAAAAAGAATAAATGCGAGCAAATCAAGGAAAAAGGAAAAAAAAAAAAGAGTTATGATAAGTAGTCTGTAGAAAATAATTAGCAGTTCAAATAAAATTACGAGACAAATTTCATATCATCAACTTCTCAAATTCAAAATGACTAAAAGATTCATGTTCTACTATTGGTACCAATCCATTGGATCTCTCTCCGGTGCATCATTGGCTGACATCAGTTCATATGCCTCCAGATTGTGCATCTGCCCATTCTTTACTTTGTATATGATCCAACAACCTGTGTGATTAGAATAGATTACTTGCAGAGGAGAAATAAGAATCAAGAGTTGTGCAGAGTTGTGCAGAGGAGAAAAGCACAGTCGCCACCATAGTAGTAACACACCAAATAAATGCTCACACGACAAATATTGGGAACAGTTCATTGGGCATCAAAAGGAAAATCCAGGCTTGTAACTTTGATTGAGTTTGGGGAATCAATTCTCTCTTACAAAAGTATAAAAAGTATAAACCAAGCTTCTTCTCTTATTATTTTTATTTTTTTTTCTATTTTGAAAGGCAGTAGAAACCAAGCTATTAACATTGAACAAACAAAACAAGATTCTCATAATATGCTGTTCTAAGATAAGAAAATTAAATCATGAGATGTGAGTTGATATGTAATGTACGGCAATCTCACTGAGAAAGATTTTCCCTAACTTCCAAGTCATTCTAATGTACAATGGAATAATCTCCCTAAAGCCCACTCAGAACCTCCCCAAAATGGCAATTTAACCTTCAAAAATATCAATCAAAGTCAAATTTCTATATAATAGAAGAAATAGAGGAAAAAACCCTAGTAAAAGAGATGAAAGAAAAGAAGAAAAGAGGAAGTTCTGCAGATTAATCCTTCATTATCCCAATTTGTCAAAAGATTCCTGCCTCGAGGTACAAATCAGATACTCAAAATTTGTATTTTACAAAATTTGCAGAAGTGATCACACAACATTCAGATCTTCATCAAATCCACTACAACTTTGCCCAAAAAGTCACAAAAATTAATGTGATTCAAATTCGGTATTCGTCAAGCCAAAAAATGAGGCCATATGACTGCTGATATCAGTCATACAGCCTTATTTGTCACAATCAGCACCAAAACTCGCAGCTGAGAAAACACAGGTGTGTTTCCCTACTCTGATACCAAGAAATAGAGGATAAAACCCTGACAAGAGAGATGAAGGAGAAGAGAAGAAAAAAGAAGAAAAGAGGAAGTTTTGGGAAAAACCTAGGGATATTTTTCCCCCTCTTATATATATATATATAAAAGTAACTTTAAAAATTACAAATAAGTCCCTATTTGAACCCATATTATAGAAAACCCCTTCTAACCGCATTTCAAAAATCCTTTTGAGAATTTTTAAACATGAGATGGCCAACTTCTTCTACTTCTTTCTTTCTTTCTTTCTTTCTTTTTCCCTTTTCATATTTAAAATTGCTGGCTAAGAAATACCCCAAAATGACCACTTTCAATACCTTGGGCCAATTAAGAAGGATGTTGTGCATAGAATTCAAGCTAGGTGGAAGAAATGGAGATGTGCCTCTAGAGTTCTATGTGATCATCATGTACCACTTAATCTGAAAGGAAAATTTTATAAAATTGTTATAAGACTAACCATGCTTTATTGGACAGAATGTTAGGCAGTTACAGAACAACATGTTCATAAGATGAGCGTAGCTGAAATGAGGGTGTTGAAATGGACAAGTGGCAAGACAAGGAGCGAATTAGAAATGACTGCATTTGAGGGAACTTAGGAGTAGCACCAATAGTTAACAAGATGAGGGAAAGACTTAATTGGTTTGGATGTGTGCAACAGAGACGAAGAACTGCGCCGATTAGGAGTTTGCTGGTAAAAGTTGAAGGCTAAAAAAGGGCAAGGGGATGGCCTAAAGGATATGGATGGAGGGCCAAAGGTGGTAAGAAATAATTTGATGATCTATCATCTAACCAAAGGTTTGGCCATTGATAGAGTGGAATGGCAAAACAAGATTCATGTAGTCGACCCCAATTAATTGGGACAAGGCTTAGATGATGAGATAATGATGACGATGATTTGCTTGTTTACTATTATTAACATTATCATTATTATGTTATCATCATAGTCATCGTCGTTGTCGTCGTCATCATCATATTATTATTTTGATAGGCAACATGTACAACTTTGTGCAAGAATATATGTTTTTAAGATGTAAAGGGTGAAGTCATTTGTTAAGAGCCTTGAGGGTATAAGAACCCAAAGCATTGAGGCTTTTTTTACCTTTGTACATATTCTCCGATTAATTAAAGGGAGGGGAAAAGAACTTATATATCACTCATAAATACTTCAGTACTGACTTAGAAAAGGTGATGCAATCCCACATTCTGAAAATGGTGACAGTATAACTTTCTTGGGCAGTATTGGATTAAGGGAGAACAAACAAAAATGATCATGAACTATACCTTGAAGATAACTTGTACACAGATTTGTCATATTTTGGGAGTACACATCACAGAGAACTAAAACTAAATTATCTGAATGCTGAGTAGATACTTTGCTAAGAGAGACATATTGAATCATATACATAAAACATAAGAAATTAGTTAATCTTAGGGCAACTAAAGCATGCTAAGTTGCTATGGTAGGTGGTTAGGCCATATTCAAACATTTCTCAGTTGCCCAAAGGCCATCCTTGTTAACCATCAATCAGCAAATGAGTAGACTTACGCTTGCAGATAATGTGTTGACAGCTTCTCAAGCTTTCATTCTCCACCAGCATGATAAATAAGAGAGAAAAACAGACTTCATGAGCAGTTATGTGGACTTCTTTAGATTTTTTTATATTTTTAATTATTTGTGAGATCTCTCCAATGCTCTTCTTGAGGCCTCCAATATTCATCCTACATCCAAGTATCCCCGATATTCTCATATCTCCAGCTTGGCAATACGGATAACATAGGTAGCAACATCGATAACACTAGTAGTATCAGAAATTCTAGGTATCGGTGATGTATCGTTAAGTATCGCCAATGTATCGATATTGCTAATTTATCGCCAATAGTTTCAATTATGTAAATTGCAGGCATCAGTTGTATTGCCAATGTATTGATATCGCTAATGTATCGCCAATATTTTCAATTGGTAAATTCGAGGTGTCACTTATATTGCTAGTGTATCGGTGATATTTTGATAATGTCATCAATGTATCAACATTTCCAAAATTGTTTACTAAAAAAAAAAAAATCCATTTCTTTTTTTTTTTTTTTTGGGCGCATGGTAGTATGCAGTGTTCAATTTATCCACAAGCAATATCAGCGATATCGAGACAATTTTTCGTTTCCTTTCCAATTATCAACAATTTCCTGACAAAATATCGTGTGTTGTTGATATTCTAAAATATAGATTGATGTTTGGATGAATGTTTTGATGGATAGATGGATGGTTGGATGGATAGATAATGCAGGGGCATTTTCACACTGGGCTCGAGTGGGGTCGCCTGTGGGATGCAGGGGCACACTCGGGGTGGGTGACCCATGCGATTTGGGGCCAACGGGGGAGGTCTCATGTTCAAGACTCCTTACTAGGGGTGATAAATGCGCATTTCACACCGGGCTCGAGTAGGGTAGCCCGTTGAATGCGGGGACACACTCGGGGTAGGTGGCCCATGTGAATTGGGGCCCACGAAGGGGGTTCGGCCGAGGTCCTAACCCATGAGATGTGGGGCCTGAGCTATGAGATAAAGGGATTAATTCATCATACTTTAACAGTTCGAGCTTTTAGAGCAAGTGGTTAATTGTCCTGCATCATCTCCCCACATGTGCAACATGTGCCAATGCTAGTGGGTGCATGTGCCACATGTGCCACCATAAATATTCAAGGACCCTGCAGCATGTGCCACTATCAATCTGCACGCACCCAACAAGTACACATGTGCCAATGTACCAAATGTGTACAAGTTCTACGTGTGCCAATGTGTCAAATGTGTACAAGTGTCATGTGTACCAATGTGCCAAATGCGTACAAGTGCCACGTGTGCTTGCCCTTTCATCCCTATTCTAAGGTGTTTGACAAACAGTGGTTAGAACAGCATGCAAGCCTATCTGGAAAGGCCTTAGCTGGATAGATGTGTTCAAAGTAGTTAATCTGAACACAACTTTGATGATTACCAAATGGCCCCTTGTAAAACAGCTGGCTTGGTCTGATCCTAATCCAACCTAAGCTATATCTGACCATTGTAACCTCTTACCACATCTTAATTTTCATTTGACCTTTGATCACTTAAAATGCTTGATTGAATTACCCTGTAAGTAATTTGGATAGTCTGGTTGAACAACTGTGATTTCTCAACCATCGGTTTCATATTCATTGATAATGTGATGTACATTTAGTTCCCTTTACGATCTTTTTCAACCATTTACTCTAATAAATTAGACATTGACTGCAAAGGCAGTAGAATTTACTGCATTACTGACTGTATGAGGTAACTCTCTAGTGGTAATAGGTATGTTTATGGTAACATTATTCATGATATTTGTCTTGCGCAATGCTTTTGGAAGCAAAAAGCATGAGGAAATTTAACTAGAGATTAAAGATAATTGCAAAAAATTATAAAACATAATAGACTATAAGTGAATATCCATGTACTGTGGAATGTAGACTTATATAACCAATCTATCTGCATAGATGTATGCATGCTGTGCTAGCATGCAGTTGTCTCTGATTCCTTCTTCATGATTTATGGTTGTGGACCCATCTATGCTGAGTTGAGATGAGGATCTCATTTTCAGCTATTATTTTATTTGGATATATTTTATTCTTTCTTGATGATTTTATTTAACAAGAAAGGTTTTTATCGATATATTTATATTTTTTAGTGTTTTCAAAAGCTTCGAGGCATGTGCGTTGTTGACACTTGACACCCAACCTAATGCTGTTTGTCCAGATCTTTTAATCAAGTCAAATAAAAAGATCTTTTAATCAACCTAATTTTGAAGCCAAAGGCTATCCTAGGATTATTAGAAGCCTATCTGAAGAAACTAGAGAGGTTTGGAATGCAGCTTGCAAAAGAATAGGGCCCACATCCCTTTTTACTTTCGGAATCTCTATGGTTTGGAAATCCAATTTCTGTGCCACAAAAGATCCTTCTTTTTTTTTCCGGAGTTTCTGTTATGTGGAAATCCAATTCTGTGCCACAAACCCTGATTTTTTTTTTATATATATATAATCAGAGCCATGGATATTCAATTTGCATGACTCCAATACCCCTGTTTTAATGAACTCTTCTTCCAATTTAATTCCCAGTAAGAGTTTAACTAACTAATGGAATATTCTTCACTCCCCAAAACCTATTAATGCAGGACCAATGCGTGAAATCAAATAATGTGTGAGATCAATCAGCTAAGTTAAATTAATTAATAAAAAACACAAATCCTTCTAACATCGTCACAAAATCAAGATTCTAAGAGGAAATCATGCATAGTTTAAGCTAAGTTGTCAAGCATCACCCTACACGATCATTAAACATGGAAAACTAAGATCTAATGGATGTCTAGAAAACTAAGAACTAATGGATGTAGAGACATCCAAATAGCATATGGTTAGGTCTATTAGGGTTTTGGATGTAGGGAACTTAGGGATTTTAGGTTAATTGAAGGATTTGGGGATCTTTGGAAATTTTGGGGAAATTGGGAGATTTGGGGTTTTAGGGTTAGGGTTAGGGTTTTGGACAAGGGATAATGGGGTTTCAAAGGAAGGATCGAAGATGCAAGGGAGAAGAAAATATGGGCCGTACGGACCAACCGTGGGGCTCGCACATGTGGCCATATGCTCGCAAGTGTGAGGCCTGTATGGGTAGGGTTTGGCATGCGTTTAAAGGGTTTGATGGGAAAGGGTAATGGAGAAGAAGGGAAGATGTTTGGAAAAGTTTTGAATGGCTTTGGGTGAAGAGAAGATAAGATTTCTACAAAATAACTCGAAGGAAAAATAACGAATCAATGGTTGATAACTAGAAACCTTGTACTCCCGTGATTGAAGATGGGCATTGCACTGATCTTCGGACCAAATCGCATGGAACAAGTCGTCACATTGCATGAAGAAGAAGAAACAAAGAAGCTTTGTCTTTTTTTTCTTTTTATCTTTTTTTTTTAATTTTTATTTTTAGAAATCCACCATTCCCGCACCCACCCCCCCCCCCTACAAATTAGTCACTGCTTTATGTCTTTTAATAACCCTAGTCTAAACATATAAAACCACTCAAAAAGTGTCTAAAAGCACAAATCAAATATGAAACTATCCTAAAACATGTCCTATGGTGAAAAATTGTCTACAATCAACGACCCAATCATGCACTCCACGGTGTCCAACGGTCCAAATCACTCCCTAAAGCAATCCATGTGCATCTTCCCAGTGTGGGGTCTTCCAGATGCTTGTACATGCATGCACTATGGGGTCTTCAAGACGGATACTCGCCTAGCCACAGAGAAACTAGGGCCCGCCTCCTCCTTTGATACATGCACAAATGCGTACACGATGTGATGTCCTCATTACCTATAGTGCCATCTATTGCAAAAGGCCCTTTTTCCTGATAAAATTTGCCACACAAGCATACCAACCATGAGTCTACCTTAACCCCAACATCTTCCCTAAAAACCCTAGAAACCCATCAAACCTATAAGAAAAATTCAACGGATGAGAGAAAATCAGAAGAGAGAGGGAGAGAGATTAGAAAAGTGAAAGGGAGAAGGTATTTGGGTTTAAAGAACTTGGGAATTCCCCACACCTTTGGTAGGCTAAGGAGATCACCTTAATTTGTTTGGTTTTGAGCAACATCCCTAGATCTTTCTTCCCAATCAAACCTACTAGCGTTGCTTTCTGAAGAGAAGCTCAAGCTAGACAAGAACCTTCATTAGAGGTCGAAGTTTCAGAATATCGGTATTGTTACATGTATCAATGACCAGGGTTGCAGAAACACGTATCAGTATTGCTAATACTTGGAAAAATATCTCTATATGAGGGAAAATAGGAAAAGTGGTGGAATTTTTCAATGAAACTTCAAGAGATGTTAGAAGACACATGTTTACATTTAGGAATCAAGATATTGCACAAAACAACTATACATAATAAGCTTCCATTTTATAGGGGCCTATGCATGTTGTGTAAAAGAATCAATATAAAATTAATATATAAAATTTGTAGACAATCAATAAATCGACCAACACTCATTAATATATAAAATTTCCAAATTAATTAATAGTGAAAAACATATTTTCCAATATAAAAAATGGAAAAAATTAAGATTTCACGAATTTCTCCCTTTTTCACTTAAATATATATATATTTTTAGCCACGAATCCATATCAATGCATGAGAATCATACATGGACACGGATTTTCCATTGCAATGCATGCTAACATTTGGGGAAAAAAGTTTCTACTGATTTTTCATCACCTTTGAGTTTTAGCTCATCTTTGTTTTGTGTTGTGACTTCTCCCCAAATCCAAACTTGATTCAATAAAAACTAGAAGTGACCAAAATCACCCCATGAACAAAATTCCAACCCCCCCAAAAAAAAGGAGATTTTTTGGATTTTTTTTTTTTTTTTCAAATTTCTGTCAATTTTCACCTATTTAAAGATGTTTCCACGATATTGGGGATATTATCATTGGTATTTTTTGGAAATATTATCGTCAATACCATGGAACTTTTATAATGGATTCTTCTCAAAATATCGTTGATACTGATAATATCACAAAATATTGCCAACATTATCCAAAATATTGGTGATATTTGGAAGATTTTAAACTACCAGCAGTTTTGGTATCATTGATCTGGCGATACCGATGATATTGGCGATATTATCGATAATATTGCCGATAGTTAGAACACTTTAGAGCATAAGGACCTCTTCGAAGATGGAGTTTACGACGCCTAGCTAGCTACATTCCCTTATTTGCTTTCACTGATCATATTTTTATTATTTAAACCGCACTAAACTTGCCAAAATTCCATCATCGTAATTTTAATTCCCGGTAAGTAGAGACCATGCATTGAGGTGAGCGGGGAAGAGTGCTTAACACCTTCCTTCTCCATTTTTGACATCCTTGGCCAAAGTTCGTTGTACGCAAGACTATTGATTCGAGCCATTTCCAAAACCATACTCATCAGATGTTTGATTTCTTGTTCCCTTGGAATCCAAAAAAAAAAGAAAAAAGAGAGACCAGTGGCTACTCCATAATTTTACATAGATAATTTCCTGCAGGTTAGCCAGTTTTTTCCACATGCCTCAATCTGAGGTGCACCCAAACATGATGATGGTGGTGTTACTGAGAAACGAGCGGAAAGGTAGTGGTAGTGTTGGCATCTGAGATAGGAAATGAGAGGTAAGGGCCTGGAAAACGAAATGACATGTCTTCATGACCTCTCAACTGGTGTGTGAGATATGTCACAAGAGGTAAGGGCCTAGAAAACGAAACGAGATATCTTCATGATCTCTCAACCTTTTGGAGCAGAATGTGGTTACAAAGCATTTCGGTCAGATAGGCAGTAGTTATTGATCAACTCTGGCCTCAGATCATTTAATTGGAGTGGGTTGGTATAGGAAATGAGTTTGATGAGGTGGAGATCCTGGAAGGGGTGGGACGTTTGAGCTCAAAAACAAGGAGAAAGGTTTACATGCATCATTGCAATAATTGAAAAGCTTCAAGAGTTTACCATAGCAAGTGGCATTGGTAATGCATGTATTGGGACTCATTGGCATGTTGAAAGTGTTTGGTGGATGAGATCATCATCTGAGGATATTAAAATGTCTGTAATAATGATGATGTCATTGGAGAAAAGTTCAACCTAGAAAGACCATGACAGTCACATATTGTGGCTAGAGATGCAACCAAGAAAGACCATGACAGTCACTTATTGTTGCTAGAGATGAAGTAGCATGTACTTTTAAGAGGGAACTGAATGATAGCCGTAGACACTGTAGGGTCATGGAATGCAGTTGCTATGTTACTGGTTGAACTAGTTGTCTATAGTTAATAATGAGCCAAAACCTGTTATGATCCTGCAATTTTGACACTGAAGGAGAATATAACAGTCGGAATGGCAAGGTTTCTCAATGCGTTAGGGGTCCCAGCACCATGCAGACTCATGAATACTAGTCCTTGATACAGATTGTTATGGGGAATTTTTTCCATCGCACCACGTATGGTACAAGACTTTCCATGTTCTACCTCGATATAGGAAGATGCCCAAAAAGAGAATGATGAACATGCTCTTGACCATGGTTTGCACATTCAATTGAGTACTCGGAAGAGTTGATCATTTGATTCATTTTGGTTGTTTTCTTTATAACTTATCTTAGAAAAAAATCTTTAAAAATTTATAAAAGCTTGTTGATTTTTATCAAATTATTTCCTAAAAAACCTAGGGAAAACCCCAGATCGGGGGCTTTTTTTTTTTTTTTTTGAAGGCCTTAGGTTTTCATCTTTATATGTTATGGGTCGAACTTGAGTGGAAATCTTTTTATTCATTTACTTGATTTAACCTTTCCTAGATCTAATGATCTACATTGCTTTTGCACAATGGAAGGCCCTTATTGGGGTCGCTCACTAGCAAGGCTCAAAATTGGTGCATTGGTAGCGTATCACTCACCAGCAATACGGTTCCGTATAGCCTTGTATCACCACCCTGTATCAGGCTGTTTTGGGCCGATATGGGCTGATACATTCATATCGTTCACAGAAATTACTAGTACGTATAGGGCGATATGTATCATTTTTTTAAAATGATACTTTGAACCTTGCTCACCAGCCCCACCTTGTTTTCAGTTACATCTGAGGATTGATAGGGAGAAAGTTTCACAACCATTTCCAAGGGTTTGAAGCCAAACAAATGATAGTGATAGGGACATAGGGTGTACACAGAATTTATGAGTTCAAACAAAGCCTGCTAGAGTATGCATTGTGTATATTTAATTTCATGTCAAGTATAATACTTCCTGCTAGTACTGAGATGCTTTGTCTAAAAGATGGGTTCTAAGGAATAAAATCAGAATTCCTTAATGATGGAAAAATTCATTGACAAGATTTTTTTAAAAGAATATAATTGATGCCTCAGTGCACATATGTTGTTCATGATGATGACAATGACAATGACGAGGATGATGATGATTTGATGCTGATGCTGATGATGTCAAAGATGGCATTCTCATAAAGTAAGCGATGTCGGATATGATGTCAAAGGTGGCATTCTAATGAAGTCAAAGAATTAGGATGATGTTGTCAAAGATGGCATTCTAATGAAGTCAAAGATGTAGGTAGCGTTTGAAGTAATGGTATCCCTACAAGTTTCGCTACCCAGGGATATGGAAACAATATTGATATCGCTGATAATATTGCCGATAACTAGAAATGCGGGGAAACATTGGAGAAACATGGGGAAAAGAGTGGGATTTTTTAGTGAAATTTCAAGAGATGCTAAAATACACATTTGCATATTTAGGAATTTAAAAAAAAAAAAAAAAAAGAAGCAGCAGCATACATGGTAAGTTTTCATTTAATGGGGGCCTAAAAGCATGTGTTGTCGTAAGAAATTAATCCAACCATCCCATCCATCCTATCTATTGATGCAGGACATGAAATTTAAATATGATATGCAAGATTTCAAGCTTAAATCATATTAATTCAGGAACAATAGCATAATAATTCCACATCCCACACAAAAGCTCAAACATTCGAGCAAGGAGAATCTGTGCTAGTCCAGGCCTACACAGTCTAGGACTGGATCAATAAAATTATGGACCAAACGATGCCCAAAGGGAAATAGAAATCATCCACACATGCATAGTAACCAGTCCCTAATCTAAGGAATTCACCAATTTTAATTCAAGGAGCCCTAGGGTGAGAAAAGTGGCAAATAAATTAAGGAAAATGCAATCTAGGGTTAGGGTTTATGAAAATAGGTATGAAAAGAGGAAAAATAAGGAGGAAAACCTGAACCGAAGAAAGTCCATGCGTGCGGACAGCGGCAGGGCCAGGCGCACGTGCGCACGAGCCTAGCCGCACGTGCGAGCGGAGCTTGATTCCCCAAACAGCCTCCTTGGCCCTGGTCGGCCAGGGGAGGTCTCAAAACCTCCAAGTTTCGTGGCGATTTGACATACAGTCTGTGCGCAGTGCTCCGTTGAAGTTTCTGCCCTCCTGCTGGGCCAGATTCTGTAAACTGGCTGTAGGGATAAGAACGGCTGCAAAAACTGGTGGATTCAAAGCAAGAATGATTGTAGAAGGTAAGAGATATGGATGGAAGAAGGTAGGGGCAGATGGGGATAGATGTGGCTTTGCACCACGGTAGTTTGCCTTTCGAAAAGGGAGGGCTTCACACCCACTTGAATTTTTTCACAACTCAGAAACTCGAAGCGTAGAAAAAAACTTGCAGGAATTTTTAATTAAACTTCAATGAATCCAAAGAACTACAAGGGGTGCCTATTTATAGGAAAACCCTAAACCCAAAACTCACGCTATGTGCGCAACCTATTACTTGGCGATTAAGTAAACCAAAATAAAAGCTAATCAAAGAAATCTAAATCGTTAATGATATTCTAAATAACATAAATAATCAAAACCTAAAACATGCAATCAATCCGACTAGTGGGCCACGATCATGAGATCCCGTGATGGGTTTTACTTGGCTATCGGGCCCACTCTCTTGAACTAAAACTCCGTCTTCTAACTAGGAGGCCCTCCCTGGACGTCGTCATCGAGCCAGATCAACGGTGGGGCCCTCCCTCTCCTTGCGTACGTGTGTGTGTGTGTGTGTTTGGGGGGGGGGCGCGGCATGCGTGTGCGTGTGCACATGATGTCCCCATCAGGAGATTGACAATTGATGGTGGCACATGGCGCCCTTGAAGATGGATGGGGCACATGTTGCACATGTGGGGAGATTGACAATTGATGGTGACACATGGCGCCCTTGAAGATGGATGGGACACATGTTGCACAAATTGTACATTGAGCTGGTGTACTTTAATGGCAATGGTATTTGTTATTGGCAACATAGCAGGATATATGTTTCTACTAGTTTGTAGAGATTGCACTATCTGGATAAGAGGCTACCTTTTGGAGACAATCTCCAATTTTATTGGAATTAGTGCCAAAAAATGGTTGACAAACCATACATAGTGATACTATCTAGATAAGACTATCCGGATCCTACCAAACATTGATACCATTGCCATAAACTGTTTGGGCAACCAAACATGCCATAAACTGGACCAATTTTCAGTTCTGAGCCTAACCCGTGATCCTACATGACCCAATGCTAGAAAAAAAAAAAAAAACTAGTTACAATGAGAAAGACTCAAATCTGAAACATTTCAAAACTAACAATGTATCTTTGATGCTGAAGCAAGCACATACTTATTGATTTATATTGTTCACTTTATTTAATATAAACAAGATATATATAGACAGAGCCAACTGTGAATTACTGGCAGAAAGCTGATGCTAAACAATGATGATGGTTGTAGCAGTGGTGATGAATAACATATAGATGGATCAGGTCAGGTCAATGCCAGCCAAGACCAACCATATCACTTGGAAGGGCAAATTTTTGGAGACTCAACCCTACCAGAATCATAAAAAAATATAGCCTAAACCCCGCTTTTCAGTAAGTCCATTTCGTTGGCCTGTACATGAAGAATGAAAGAACCAAAGAGGAGGAATGTGAGAAAGATGGGAGAAAAATGTGAGAGAAGGTTTGGAGAGAGAGAAAACATGGGATCTCTCTATTATCTTATTCAATATGTATGTAGGTTTTTTTCTTTTATAACATCACAAGAGCCCACTTTATACAATATTTGCAAATAAGCCCTAATATCATATTTACATAAATGACCATACTAACTGAATATTCCAACACTCCCCCCTCAAGTTGGTGTATGAATGTCTGTCATACCCAACTTGCCAGAGATTTCTTGTAACATGGGAGGGCTGAGAGCCCTTGTAAACATGTCTGTCAGTTGTCCTGTAGATTTGACAAAAGAAGTGGCCAGTAATCCAGAGGATATTTTCTCTCGAAGGAAATGCATATCAACCTCAATGTGTTTAGTCCGCTCATGAAAGAATGAATCAGACGCAATATGGATGGTAGCCTGATTGTCACAATAGAGAGGAATAATTGAGGTGATAGGGAAACCCAGTTCCATGATAATGGATCTCAACCACAAGAGTTCACAAGCCCCATGAGCCACAGCTCTATACTCTACTTCTGCACTGGATTGAGATACGACTACTTGTTTTTTACTTCTCCATGTAACCAAGTTGCCACTAACAAATGTGCAATAGCTAGAAGTAGACTTTTTGTCCGTTGAGCATCATGCCCAGTCAGCATCAGAATAGCCAACAATAGTAACATTTCCATGATTCATATAAAGAATATCACGTCCTGGGCATGACTTCAGGTATCTCAATATGTGATGTACAACATGCAGATGAGGAACCTTTGGCAAGTACATGAATCGACTGGCAATACTTACAGCTTGAGCAATGTCCGGTGTTGTAATCGTCAAGTAGATCAGTTTTCCAACTAATCTCCACCTGAATCTGTCAAACTCTCACCTTCAGATGTATGCAACAAGTGCTTCTGGTTTGTAGGAGATAAAGCTAGACGAGCACCTAATTTCCGAGTCTCACTCCGCATATCAAAAGTATACTTTCTTTGGGATATGAAGATGCTTTTAGATGAACAGGTAACTTCAATCCCTAGAAAGTATCGCAATGGACCCAGATCTTTGATCTCAAATTCTTTGCTCAACTTGTGCTTGATCAATAAACTCCAAGTCATACCCAGTCATAACAATGTCATCCACATAGACAAGTATAATAGTTCTTTGCCTTCTTGTCGGGTATGAATGAAGACTGTATGATCTACCTGACATCTTTTGAAGCCGAAGGAGAGAATAGCAGCACTAAATCTAGCAAACCAAGCTCTGGGAGATTGCTTAAGGCCATAAAGATTAAAGAGCCTTTTTTAGCTTACACACCTTCCCAGAATCCCCCTTAAGCTGAAAACTAGGGGTAGATCCATATACACTTCTTCTGCCAGATTGCTATGAAGGAAGCCATTTTTAATACTAGCTAAAACAGAGGCCAATCAAGATTGGCGGCCAAGGAAATAATCAAGCGGACCAAATTCAACTTTGCCACAACTGAGAAGGTTTCATTATAATCAACCCTAAAATTATGTGTGTAGCCTTCAATCCACCAGACGAGCTTTGAAGCACTAAATAGATCCATCAGCCCGATACTTTATGGAGAACACCCATTTGCACCCAACTGTACTCTTACCTGGAGGTAATGGAACAAGATCCCAAGTGTCATTTCTATGAAGAACAACCATTTCTACTTTCATTGCTTGCTTCAAAGCAGGAACTAAAAGAGCCTCAAGCACTGACTTAGGAATAGTGGAAGATGAAATGGCGGCCAAGAACGCACGATATGATGGTGAAATAGACTCATAAGAGACAAAATTAGAAGAGCCACTGGGTATGTGAGGAGCCACTGGGTGTCGAGGGAGATGCAGAAGGAGAAGTATCAATAGATGGCTGCGACAAAAAATGATTTGTCTCGACTGCATTAGCATGTTCGGACGAAGAAAAGTAGAATGGACGATCTTCAAAGAAGGTCACATCCATAGACATAATATTTCCTTATAGATGGATCATAACACCTATAGCCGTTATGTTGAAGAGAATATCGAATGAAAATACGTTTAATAGATGGATTAGCAAATTTGTCCTTAGAGGGACCTAATGAATGCACAAAATAGACACAACCAAACACTTTAGGAGTGATAACAAACAAAGGACAAGTAATTTTCTATGCACGTATTGGAATATCTCCCTTGAGGACACAAGTAGGCATTCGATTAATCAAATAACACAATGTTAACAAAGTTGCAGACCAATATGACTTAGTGATGCAGGACAATTAACCACTTGCTCTAAAAGCTCGAACTGTTAGAATATGGCGAATTAATCCATTTATCTCATTGCCCAGGCCCCACGTCTCATGGGTTAGGCCCTCGGTCGAACCCCCTTCGTGGGCCCCAAATCACATGGATACCGCCTCACACGAGCCACCGGAGTCACACGGGTGGGACCTGCATCTCACAAGCCACCTGCCTCACACAGGCCGCCCATCCAGAGTGTGCCCCTGCATCTCGCAGGCCACCCCACTTGAGCCCGGAGTGAAAATGCCCCCTGCATTAATCACCCCCGATGAGGAGTCTCGAACACGAGACCTCCCGCTCTGATACCAATTTGATGCAGGACAATTAACCACTTGCTCTAAAAGCTCGAACTGTTAGAGTATGGCGAATTAATCCCTTTATCTCATTGCCCAGGCCCCACGTCGCATGGATTAGGCCCTCGGTCGAACCCCTCTTGGGCCCCAAATCACATGGGTACCACCTCACACGAGCCCCGAGTCACACGGGTGGGGCCCGCCTCTCACGAGCCACCTGCCTCACATAGGTTGCCCACCCTGAGTGTGCCCCTGCATCTCACATGCCACCCCGCTCGAGCCCGGTGTGAAAATGCCCCCGCATTACTTAGGGACCTTCATTCCTATCAAAAGAGAGCAAGTAACATCAAGAAGATGGTGATTCTTGCGCTCTGCCAATCCATTTTGTTGCATAGTGTAGGCACAAGAAAGTTGATGCCGAATGCTATGCTCTTGGAGATATGATTTGAAGTTATTTGAAGTATACCCACCACCATTATCAGAACAAAGGTTCTAAATGGCACAATCATACTGGGTCTGGATCCTTTGATGAAATGATCGAAATAAGTTAAACAGTTCATCATGGCAACGCATCAAATACACCCAAGTCACACGAAAGATATCATCAATAAACGTAACAAAGTAAGAAAAACCATCCAAAGATGAAACAGGACTATGTCCCCAGATATCATAATGTATCAATGCAAACATTTTATCAAAGCGATGCTCAACAATAGGAAATGAACTTCTAACATGTTTACTCAACTGACACATTTCACATTTAAAGTAAGCACCACTAATTTTATTAAATTGAGGAACAAGAGATTGTAAAGTTCTAACGGACGCATGACCCAGTCTTGCATGCCAAATGGCAGCAGATGCTTTATTGGACTCTAAACTGCATAACTGAGAAACAAATGAACGAGATGTAGCGGAAGCACTAGCAGTAGCAACCTCTCCCTATCGCAAGAAGTAGAGACCACTACGCTCATACCCTGCACCAATAATCATCTTCATCCTCAAGTCCTGGAAAACACTATGAGATGCAAATAAAGTCATACTGCAATTTAATATGCTGGTAAGACAACTAACAGATATCAAATTTGCATTGAACTAATGTACAAAACATCAAATAAGGTGAGGGTAGGAGAAACTGAAACTAAGCCAACAAATTTACATGGGGTAGAAATCCCATCAGCAAGACGAACTGAATGACTATAAGAAGAAGTGTTCGAAGGAAAAAGACAATTGTTCATACCAATATGATCGGATGCCCCAGAATCTATAATCCAAGTGGTAGGAGTGGAGGAGGCAAGAAGTGCAGTACCTATCGTAGCAACAAAGGAAGAGATAGATGACTGTGATGAGATAGACCTAGGTGTGGCCGAATGAGGTTAAAGGGATCTGAGATGCTGAAGCTCTATCACATGTCCTAGTCATAATAATAGACTCCATATGAGAGGAGTCGGTAGGAGGAATGGCACAAATATCAGAAGTATGTCCAGTATCATCAAAAGCTACCACGTGGGTAGTAGGGAGGCCATGTAGCTTGAAACATCGTTCCTAGGAATGTCCTAAACGATTGCCATAGGTACAGAAAAATCTCCTCCTACCTCTATCACGTCCTCTAGATGAGAACCCACCTCGAGTATCTGAACCACCACTCATATCGCCAAGTGGAACAGTAGTAGAGGTAAAGGCATTCCTCTCCTATATCAAGGTTGGAGCTGACATAACTCGCTAGCGGGCTTCCTTCAAATGGACTATAGAATATGTTATCTGGAGCATAGGAAAATGAGTTGTGGCGACAAGCTTAGTCCTCAATGCCTTGTACTCATTATTCAATCCCGCTAGGAATTTATGTCTTGGCTTCATCCTCCTGATTCTTCACAATTTCAGCACTGTGAGTGTCCGGGAGTTCACCGAGGGTCTGCAAATGACTCAATTCTTCCCACCAACTCTTCAAGGCCCAAAAATACTTAGTAAAGGACAGGTTCTCCTATATGAGAGAATACAACTCTGTATTCAGCTGGAAGATGCGAGGCTTATTGGAGACCGTTCCGTAAGTGTCATTGAGTGATTTCCAAAAATTAGCAGTAGACTCATAAAAGAAATATCCATAAAAAATATTATTCTTCAAAAAAAATTCCAGAAAAAGTCATAAATCCTCTTACATGAGTCTGTACCAGGTGGTAGAGATTTTGGAGAAAACTTATCCATACGAACGGTGGATTACCGACGTCAACACATGGCTTCCTCAATTTCTGTGTAGAACTTCTCCTTTTTACCTAGATTTGATGTCTTAATGAGGAGAATCTGATGTATATTGGTCTTGCACAGGTTGGATCAATCAAGGCTCTAATACTATGAAGAATGAAAGAACCAAAGAGGATGAATGTGAGAGAGATGGGAGAAAAATGTGAGAGAGAGAGTTTGGAGAAAGAGAGAGAGTGTGGGATCACTCTATTATCTTATTCAATATGTAGGTAGGGTTTTTTCCTTTATTACATCATAACAGCCCACTTTATACAATATTTGCAAATAAGCCCACTAATGTCATATTTACAGTAATGACACTACTAACTTAATATTCCAACATTTTCAAACAACCACTTGTTCTAAAAGTTCAAGCCGTCAAAGGATGGTGTATCAATGTATATCAAGGGACTTGACAATACCCCACACTTGCAGGGTGGAACTCCGCACGGGAACATATTGGGCAAGGATGGAGGGACACTCACAACTTACACCATAAACGCCCACTCGTGGGAGAATATATTATTAGGGAGGCTAATGCAGGAGCATTTTCACACCAGGCTCAAGTGGGGTAGCCTATGTGATATAGGGGCACACTCGAGGCGGGTGGCCCGTGTGAGGTGGGTGGCTCATGTGAGGCGGGCCCTACCTATGTGAAGCGGGTGGCTCGCGTGAAGTGGAACCCATGTGAAGTGGGGCCCACGAGGGGGGTTCGGCTGAAGTCCTAACCCATGGGATGTGGGGCCTAGGCTATGAGATAAAGGGATTGATTCGCCATGCTTTATCAGTTCGATCTTGAACTGGCTGGCTCGTGTGAAGTGAGGCCCACAAGAGGGGTTCGGCCGAAGTCCTAACCCATGGGATGTGAGGCCTAGGCTATAAGATAAAGGGACTGATTTGCCATGCTCTATCAGTTTGAGCTTTTAGAGTAAGTGGCTAATTGTCCTGCATCAAAGGCATAATTGTTGCTCTCGGGATTTGAACACAAGACCTTCCACTTTGATACCATCTCAAACAACCACTTGTTCTAAAAGCTCAAGCCATTAGAGGATGGTGTATTAATGTATATCAAGGGACTTAATAGTAGGTTGGTCCAATCCAGTGCTAGCCCTATCTGTAGTGCCATATCATGATTTCACATTAGGTACCAAAACTTCCACCCTTCAAATCCATTGTACAAAGAATGATTGTAACATACAAACATTGTACGAATAGTAACTCTAATACAAGGAATTTCATTTCAGTATTCTTCACCTTTGCCACCATTTGGCTCTTCCCATTTAGAAATATGAATACCATCAAATGCTGATGTAGCCTGAAAATTAATGGTAAACATTTAGTGTTATAGAAAGACATTTCATGCAACTCACACCGATTGTTCGACATGAAATTCATAAAAGAAGCCTCTACAAAATGCAACTTACAATTCCGAAAGGAAGCTCTTCACCACTTGCAAGGACTGAGCCTGAAGATATTCTGTTGAACTTCAATAGTGGTAGAAAGAGGGATTCTCTACTGAAGCTTTTAATATTGTTAAGATTAAAAATGGCATTGTCAAGGGCATCTAATGCCACAGGCAAAGCTAAAGAAGTTTTGACAGGATCACCAGCCAAACAAATGTCCACCCTTCCATCTGTCTCCGATGCCCTCTTCAGGGAAAGAGCAGAAAGTAACCTATCTACATAGGGCATAACTTGATGCTTGGAGAAGAATGAGGCATTAGAATTTGAATCTATAGTAGCTCTGCGCACTTTAAAAGAGATTTTCTGGAGATCGACCAGCATCCTTTTGAGCATCTCTAACATTTCTAGAGTTATGTCTTTGGAAATACCACTACTAACTAATTGAGACAAGAGATGAGAGAAGGCATCATAGATCTTTGTAACATGGTCATCTACACAAATACGGACTGGGCACGAAGAACAACTCAAAGAATCACTGTCATTGGTACCCAGTTCACTTCTTGCTATGCGCCATTCCTTGGCCCCACTTTGTCTTCCTGGTAATGATATCAAAGCAGCATCTTGAAAAAGGAGTCCTCTATCAAGTTCTTTTGCTTCTTTCCTGTCACGATCTTCAAGTTTTGAAATTGCTTGAGAATTAAGGGTTTTCCGACATTCATTTGTAATGTCAAAAAGAACAGCAGAGGCAATAGGCTCTGTCGTAATATTCCGTCTAGATAGAACCTGAAATACATAACATAAGCAGCAAAGAAATATTTATTCAGAATGAAAGTTCAAAGAAGTTTAGGCGCATGTACTAAAATGGAACAAATGATCATATTTACCTCCTGCCATTTCCTTGTGTAACGTCGAGTGACATCATGAACTCCATCTTTTGCAATACCAATTACGTAAGTCAGATTCTTGTTCCAGCTGCAAGAAAAATGTTATGTAAAAAGTAAAAAATAAAAGAAATTGACTGAAACACGGAAGTAACTAGTAACCCTATAAAAGACACAATTATGAAAACAACAAGAAGTCTGCTAGTAATATTTGAATATATATTGAGCACAAGAACAATTAAAGATATGGTAAAAGAAGATACCCTGTTTCATATAACAATGGACGGTCATATATTCCTTCACATGGATCAAGATGCATCCATCTACATTTTCATAAAAGTAAAGCATCATGCTTTCGACATTAGCATGATCACATAGAAAACTCAGCATCAATGAGTAAATCAGGCAGCCAGAAAATGAAGCATTACCTTCCTAAATATTCTGAAAAACATTCTGTCCATACATGATCAGTGAAATCCAAGATCTGGAAATGAAGCGTGGGTTAAGTAAACAAGGAACACATGTTCGACCTTATACCTCATAGATTCTTCCACCATGAACCATTTTGGTAATGGCAATTTCTTTGGAATTTCTATCACATCTCTTCTTTTCATCAATTAATATAATGCAGACAAGGAAGATAATTGGAAAGAACAATGTTGGATAACGAAATAGAACTTTGCATCTAAAATAACTATACTTTAAATGAAGTAAAGGTTAAGGTCCTGCTTGGTAGCCACTCTACATCTTGAAAAAAGTAAAAAATAAATACATAAATAAATAAAATAAAAAATTTTGAAGCATATTTTCTGCGGAAATCAAAATTTCAAACATAGCTCTAGAAATCAAATTTTATATGCAAATATCATTTGGATGACACAATCAATTTTATCTATTTTTCTTACAATGTTGTCTGGACGTTAGTGTTTGGAAAAATTATTTTATATGAAATAATACAACATGATGACAATCAAGAGTAGACCCAGTGTTCAAAGTATCAGTATCGCTACAAGTTTCGCTGGCCAGGGATACGGAAACAATATCAATATCGCCGATAATATTGGTGATAATGGAAATGCGAGGAAACATGGGGAAAACGGTGGAATTTTTAATGAAATTTTAAGAGATTAAAATGTACATATCTGCATTTTTAGAAATTAAAAAAAAATTGCAAAAAGAATGCATACATAATAAGTTTCCATTTAATGGGGCCTTAAAACATGTGTTATTGCAAGAAATCAGTCCAAACATCCAAACCAACTTATTTAGCCATCCAACCTTCCATACAAACATCCATTGATATTGTAAAATATCAACAACACATGATGTTTCACCAAGAAAGCATCAACAATTGTAAAGGAAACAAAAATTTATGGTCTCAATATCACGCATGTTACAATATCAATAATATCGAGATATTATCAGTATTATCAATAACAAGTTGAACACTACATACGACCATGTGCCCATGAAATGAAAATGAAATAAAAAAATTTCTAATAAACAAAATTTTGATGATATCAATACGTTGGCGATATTATCGAAATATCAGCAATACACTTATGATACAAGCATTACCTAGAATTTACATAGTCGAAAATATTGGTGATACATTGGCAATATTGATGCATTGGCTATACAAGCGACACCTAGAAATTACATACTTGAAAATATTGGTGATTACATTAGCGATATTGATACGTTGGCGATACTTAGCGATACATTGCTAATACCTAGAATTTCTATACTACCAACGTTATCGGTATTGCTACCGATGTTATCGGTATTGCTACCGGTGTTATCGGTATCATTGAGCTGGAGATAAAGATAATATCAGAGATAATTCAAACACTGAGTAGACCCCGACTTCATGGGCAACCCAAAGTAATTATTGGACTTCTATTATAATCAAGTCGGATCGTTCATTTTCCTAGGCATGATCGGATGGTTACGACCATCAAATCAAAGTGAATTTGAAAGAGACAAGCAATCAAAGGTCATGCTCATACCCACATGATGGACGGTTCATATCACTAATCAAAACTTTGTTCTAGTCAATATGGACTGTCCTTTTTTTGGCCATTGATCAGAATATTAGGAGCATCTAATCAAAGAAACCACCAAAAGAGATTGTTATCAAAGGTGGGCCTCACATGATGGATGGCCGATATCATTAATAAGAACTCTCTGGTATAGTAAATAGGAAAACACTTGGGTACCTACTGAGTTACTCTCATTAATGTGGCGTAAACGACTTAGCATGCATGAAATCCATGTCATCCACTAGGTAGACCACAACTTGTTTGGCCTTGATCCAAAAATCAGACTAATTCAACACTCAGGTGGGCCACCCCATAAAATTATACCTAAAACCTCTAAATTCATGTCATATGGCCCACCTGCGTGCTGTAATACTGTGATTTTGGGCTAATTCTTTCATCTAGATGAAGCGCATCAAATGAATGGATTGAATGGCATAAAAACACTACGGCGGGTCCTACACAAAACTAATGGTGAGCATCCCATCCTAATTTTTTCTTATGGTGCGTCCGACCTAAATTTTGGATCAGGATTATACTTAGTATTTATGGTGGAAATTATGTAGTAAATTATTTGAATTGTTTTGATTCCATATAAACCATATGGGTGGGCTGACGCATCTCAAGTTTTTGAACAATAAGTGACAAAATGCAAGATAATCTGAAAATTCTGCCAATCATATGTTTCCGGCTGTCACAGCTAAAGAAGATTCCAACTTTAGCCCATGTCACACAAAAAATTGTGGGGCCCACCATGATGTTTGTATGATACCCACTCCATCCATCAGTTTCACCATATCATGGTAGGACATGAGACTGAAATTCAGGCAGATCTAAGACTCAAATGGGCCCCACTAGAGGAACAGTGGAATGGAAATGTCCACCATTTAAACCTTCCTAGGGTCCACCATGATGTTTACATGCCATCAAGCCAGTTCACTAATGCTATTCCCGCCAGGATGAAGGGAAAATACAAATATCAGCCTGACCCAAAACTTTTGGGCACCCCAAGAAGGTTTCAATGGTAGGAATTCAATGCCAACTACTTTTGTGCTGTGGCCCACTTGAGTTTTGGATCTGATTCATTTTTAGGCTCATATCCTAACATGATCTGGTGAAACCGATGGACGAAGTGGAAGTCACATGAATGTAGGGAGAACAATACCACCCCACAGAGCTTCATGTTACACAGGACCCATGTAATAAACTCCTGTCCTTGTGACAGGTGGGAATTCAAAGAAAACAAATTTCAAAAAAAAGAAAAGGCCAGGTTTTCGTTTTAATCTCAAGAAAACTTATGGCATATTTAAGTTTACAAAAAACACGTTTGATATGTAAAGTTTCTTCCAAACATGGGGCTTTCCAAAAATTTGTTGGGTGGGCTCCGCATTGCCTCCCAAAGCATTTTTTCCCACATCTACCAAACAAGCCCTAAAACTTTCTTGAGAAGTATAATATTCCAAATATATGGATTAGGGACTGCCTACCCTATATAATGACAGCAAATTAGCTCCTAAAGATATTTTCAGGGCATGGGTGCCCTCCTTGAGGCATGATGCATATAGCTCCAAGCAATAGGAAAATGCCTGAAGGCAAACTTCAACGCTTAAGCCTCAAATGAGTAACCCTCTGATTACTCCTTTGAGCAAGAAGGGCACCCACTTCCATGTCACTAGCATCTTTTATTACCACATAATGTGACCCATTCATGATACAAAGTTCAGGTGCTAATAAGATTTATGAATCTTCTCTTCCATGTTCTTCTTGATATCTTGTGAGTTTTGGAACACTACAACTTCACTTGTGGAGTTCCTTTAATGGGTTGCATGAAACAAACATACAGAACCTAACTCACGAATAACTGTAAACTTTCTCAAGATGAATGCACTATTTTGAAGATTAGACAACTGTTGTAATGGGCGTGATAAATTATGCAAGGATCCACTGTGCCAATACAAGACTTCAACAATGGGATCACAATAGCCACAAAAGAACAAGGACACGATGTGCTAGGGCATGTATAATTTATCAACACTCATTCTTGAAAAGATCTTCCAACTGCATCAAGATTCATGCAGAAGACCTGGCCACATTGATATGGACCAGTAGGTGAATGGTTTTCTTCATACCACAAGAACAGCATAATGTGTAGACAGAATATAATTCACAAGCAAAGGAGATTCTAATTAACCTGAAGTCTCAAAATATTAAACAGCAATAGTACCAGTACCAGTAGCAGCAGCAGTATTTGTAATTTTCGTAAAGATAGCAATTTAATAAACCCTTAGGCAATAACTAACCAGACGAGATTCATAACCAAAAGATCTACAATAGAGAGTAAAGCAATTGGCCCACTCTCCACAACGTCCTCTCCTAGTCTCCAGAAGCTGCGCATAGAACGGAAATAATCTAGTTAAAGAAATAAACCAGTCAAATATTAAAAAGAAAATACCAAAATAAGGGCCCAAAAAAAATGGGTCCTTACTCATGCCTCAGTGGTAGACTCACAAGAGTTTCAACACGAGGTCATGGGTTGAGTACCCATTGTGGTGAAAATCCACTGTAGTGTGAGTGTGTGTGGGGTGTGAGTGCGTGGGTTACAAAACATTTAAATAAATAAATAAATAAAGGGCCCAAAAATTCTCCTGTACTATATACCTTGAATGGATCATTGAACCGTGGAAAACGGGTGATGATTGAGCAGCTATTGCACCTGAAGAAGCAAAATGTTATACACAAATGAGAGCAAGGTAAGGGTAATTGGAAAACCAAAAATAACCCAGCAAATAAATGTAGATCATGGGAAGAAAATGAATGAAAAAGTGTAATAACCTGGATAAAATTTAACCAACCTATGCATGCATGCACGTACCAAATCAAACCACACACACCATGCACCACATGTGACACACATGCGAAAAAGATAAGAAATAAATGGATATAAATGCAAGTATAAAAAAAAAGTGTGAAACGTGGGAGGTCTAGCATTCCAAACACTCTACTCATCTAGACCATTCAAATTTCATGGTACTCACATTTATCAACTAGTCAATGTATCCTCACATTAATCTAAACCGTCCAAAGAGTTCAATCCTTGACCTACTTCCCAATAGATGGTCTAACCAATCAAAACCATCCAATGATGAACTGTATCGCCTAGACTATTGAAATGGAATCTACCATGTGGAGTGCCCATCTAGAAATCTAAACCATTCATTATCTGAACCATCTAAACATACATCTAATGAACGGTATTCTAACATCAGATCTTGCTTATGTGCACATTATTTTAAATAGATATAAAGGTATTAGCATGAGAGGTGACAACATATGTTGGAACCTTTTAGTTTTAGTATTAAATATAGTAATGAAATTAGTAATTAATATAGGAGTTTTAAAATTCATTTTTCATGCATAAAACACCAAGACATGTATTTTGCTTCACATATGAAGCACGTGCAGGTCCTATAAATAGGGTGTAGTCGTGAGCTTACAACATAAGTGTGGGTCCAGTAGAGTTTGAGTGTGGGCCACCCTTAGAATCATAAAACAATAGTTAGTGTGTACATGTTGCATAGGTGTGAGTCAGTCAAGACTCGATTTTAGACATTGTGCACATTGAGTGTATATGTGAGGTTTATACTGCATAAGTTTTGGTCCAGCAATTCAAATCAGGTAGGTGATCTTAACTTAAAGTTCAAAATTTTCAGTTAATTGTTATATTATTTTATTCCAAAATTTTAATAGTAATATTGCTTAATTTTATTATTTATGTAATTGATCTTTTTATTTAAAATTCATTTAATTATTTAGTTTAATTGTTGAAATTTTGAAATATGCCTTGAAATAATTGTTGAATTAAATCGGTTTGATTCATAGTTAAATTTTAATTTAATATTCAATTATATTAAAAAAAAAAAAAAAAAATCTTAATTAGCTTAGAATATAATATAAATTAATTAATAAATTATTGAAAGTATAATTTGATTTTTTTTTAAATCTAATTTTAATTCTAAACTTTTAGAAATTAATAATTTAAATAAATTTTATTATTAAAATAATGAAATTCATCAGCTTTGGAATTTATTTAATAAATTAGAATATAATTCGATTGATTTAAATCAATTTCATTAAAAGTTGAATTTAAATATAATTTTTTTAAAATACTTAATTTATATAAATTTGTTAAATTTTAATTTAATACCAGAAAAAAAAAAGTTATTATTTGTTAAGTTTACGTTATAATCAAAATAAATTTTAAATTTTCGAATTTAGTGAAAAATAATAATAATTTGTTTTATGTTAATATAATTTATTATATTTAATATTATTTAAATAAAAATTTTGATTTAATTAAAGTTAGACTTTAAAATAAAATTTCTTATACATTATCATATCTCGGTAATTCTTAAATTTAATAATAGTAAAAAATATATATTTTTTTTATTTAAGTATTTTAATTATTAAAGTTGCGACGAAATTATATCTAGAATTATTAATTAGAAATAAAAATTTATATTGTTGATATTTTGATAATTTAATAATTATTGATTCTTATAATAATTTTTAAAAGTAATAAAAGCACGTAAATAAATTCATGATATCTTTATGTTGATATTTGTAATTGTGAAACAATGATTCATCTTACGTGCATGTTTAGCATTAATTGATTATCGATATTAATATGTTGGATGTAACGTAAGCAAGTAGGGTGATTGTGTCCCTTGGGTGGAAGTCCCTAAAACTAGCAAATAGGGCGATTGTGTCCTTTGGGTGAAAGACCTTAGAACCCACAAGATCTTTGAAGTCTCATTTGTGTACTGCATATGAGTACAATTGTATGTACAAACATACGTCAAAGGTACAACTGGAGCAGTAGTCTGACCAGCTAACGTATAAATGGGTCCCTTGCCACGAGGTACCGGCGCATGGACGTTAATGCAACGTGATCATCCACTTGGGTATGATATTGTAAGTGATTACAAATATTGTTTATGAGAATTCATGAAAAGTATTACATGCATAATATATTTACGATTCTAGTGCTTAAATTCATGTTCTCTTATTATCCATGCTATGTTTTTCTCTCTTGTTTATAAAATTTTGATATAATTTGAACATTTTAAATTTTGAGTAAGAAATGACCCTACTGGGCTGTTATGCTCACCCTACTATAAAAAATGCACAGGTGCAAAGCTGGAATACTACGAGCAGGCAGGCCTCTACTATTAGTTTTTCTTTTTATAAAAAATTTGGTTTAGTTTGAATTTCAATTCAGTTTTTGTTATTTAGGTTTAGTTTAAATTCCAAATTTCAATGTCAAAAATAAAAATTTTAAATTAAAAAAAAAAAAAAAAAACAACAAGAGAGTTGAATTTAGTAGACATTATGTTATTTCAACGGTATTTTCCTTTTAGATGACTTTGAATATTAATTAAATTTGATAGAATCACGTGGATTGTAATAAATATCGATATAATAAAACTCACAAACTTGGGATTTAGGTACCCGAATGTCGGGGCGTGACAAAAAGAAGTGGAAATTATCTCATCTTCCAAACCTACGCAGATCAAATTCCATAGAAAATTAAATGGAAGTGCAATCCACTAAACTGAGGTTGCTAACAGGGTCAGCTTAAATATTTTCAGTTCTAGCACCGAAGACCCAGAAACTACAAAAGTAGAAGATGAAGATCTATTGAAGATGACTCGCCGACAAGTAGCACATAATCCGGATTTACACAACTTTAATTGCATGAACCTTCTAGAAAGGTGCAACTCCTGCTTTGAACTCATGCTTCAGACTCACCCACCTGTAGGCTTTTAGCGCTCGCTAATAAATATGAAACATATGCTTTCCCACACTTGAATCCCCTACTTTTTTTTAACATGAATCCCCCACTGCTTCCCCTCGTGCTTTGTGAAACTAAGCATAAAACTACAGCGTGAGTAGTGATCTAAATATCAATAGTATCAACCAATAGAAGTTGAAATTATTGGCATCAAATGTGCCCAATGTGAAGTACATAGGGAGCATTAAAAATCCCATGTACCACCATGAATAGCATTATGTATTGACGATATCGCGTGATATTTCAAAATATCGTGAGCTATCATCAGCCCGCCTTTACAAAGTTCCCCAATATTGTCCATACATGCTGAAGAATGTAGGCGATTTGCATGGAAAAGAGAAGGAGAAAGAAGAACCAGAGATGGAAAACAGTGAGAGAAAATTAGAATTAGGATTGAATGTTGAGCTCCACTGACAGGTCACTAAGTTGCTATAAAAGGGTTTAATATGAGAAAGCATGTCACCATCTGTTGTTCATGCATTGTTAACTCCTATGAAAAATGAATCCTAGAGGATGTGTGTGGATAGTCATGTGAACAACCAGATTACTATCAATTACTGGTTTCCTATTCCACAATCAGATGATAAACTTTACATGCTACATGGAGCAAAAAGTCTTTGCAAAGATCTTGGAAGGAGTTGAAATTTCATGGATTGTCTACCATGGCATGCGAGAGCTTAACAGAACTTAGAATTATGGCTATGTCCAAGAGGGGGAGGGAGGGGGGAAATAGGACCACCTAAAAATTCTTTGCCTAATTAAACTAATTTTCCAATTAAATGCAATTAAGGCATAAAGGTCCAATTCTCATAGGCTACAAAAGATGCAACTAATAGATCAATTAGTCTATGTATTAGAAATAGTGATCTTGTGTGTGCGTGTGCTATCAATCAAATGTCTAGCATACAATTCATTCAAGCATTCATATAATTCAACTAATTAACCTCATAAGCATGAATATAAATGTGTTCAAATCACCATCGCAAACATGAGGATATATATTAGTTCGGCTACTTGCCTACTCCACTCTTGGTGGACGCACTCTCCTCAAGTGTACCGGATTTCACTATCTTAGGAGTTTTCAAGAGGTTCACCCCTAACATTTACAAGTGTGTACTCCCATCGGAGTTCTACACAAGATCTTACAAACGTAAACTCCCGTCGGAGGCCTACACAAGGACTTAACACACGTATCGGAGTCCTACACAAGAACTTAACAAACATAAACTCCCGTTAGAGGCCTACACAAGGACTTAAACATGTATTCACCCGTGTTGGTGGTGATACGGTCCTACAAAAGAGCCTACGCGAGTTTGGGTTACAAACTCTATACTCAATCCTACACAAGGAAAGAGTGTGTGGACTCTTACAATTGACAACATTGCTTGTCAGATTGAGCCCCTGTTGATGTGCCTTCTTGAGATGCTTCTTCAATGCTCTATCATACTTGAATCAGCTTCTCATTTGCTCCTACAATCGTTGATGCGGATGGTTCAGCTCCACGATAAAACAACTTGCATGCGATTTACCTATGAGGTGACCAAGGTAGTGGAAGATGGTGAAATCTCCTACAACTAAAGGAATAGTTGTCTTCCAACGGGAATTCACCTACCTGGATGTTCTAAAGGTTTATAGACTAAGAATATACCTATGAGCAGTGTTCAAATTATCTCCGATATTATCGAAATATCTCCAATATTATCTTTATCTCCAGCTCAGCGATACCGATAACACTGGTAGCAATACCGATAATGTTGGTAGTATCGAAAATTCCAGGTATTAGCAATATCGCTAAGTATCGCCAACGTATCAATATCGCTAATGTAATCGTCAATATTTTCAACTATGTAAATTCTAGGTGTTGCTTGTATTGCCAATGCATCAATATCGCCAATGTATTACCAATATTTTTTACTATGTAAATTCTAGGTAATGCTTGTATCATAAGTGTATCAATGATATTTCAATAATATCACTAACGTATTGAGATCAAAATTTTGTTTATTAGAAAAAAAAATTATTTCAATTTTTTTTCATGGGCACATGGTTGTATGTAGTGTTCAATTTGTCATTAATAATATTGATAATATCTCGATATTATCGATATGGCAATATACGAGATATTGAGCCCACAATCTTTTGTTTCCTTTCCAATTGTTGATGATTTCTTGGTGAAATATCATGTAGTGTTGATATTTGCAATATCGCTGGATGTTTGGATGGAAGGTTGGATGGTTAAATAGGCTGGAGGGGATGGTTGGACTGATTTCTTACAACAACACATGCTTTTAAGGTCCCATTAAATGGAAACTTGTTATGTATGCAGTCTTTTTGCATTTTTTATTTTTTATTTTTAATCGATAGGTTCGAACGAGCATTCCATAGGATCGAAGGTCCTTCAACAGGATCGAATTGGTCCACGATCCCATTGAGAAAATCCAAGAATTTACAATTTGGTTGGTAGACTTTCTTCGATTCTATCAAGGAGATCTTCGATCGTATCAAGTCTCATCGACGGCATGTCAATAAAATCGATCCACTTGAAAACTGCCGTTTTGGGCTACGTATTTACAGAAGCTTAGTGTACCTCTAAAGCCTATCTCATTATGATTAAATTAAGATCCTAAGGCTATGTGATGATCAAGCAAATGTTTACCTATTTGGGAATGGATCATCTAGAGGCTAAGGTTGGTTTGAACCTAAAAGGGTCAAAGGTTAGGGTCACCAAGGCACCATAATTTACCTGTTTCTTTACTCCTTAATGTTCCAAGTCTTCATGTGTCTTCAACCTTCAGCTTCCAATGGCTCAACCAACTTACTGACACACTGACACATGTGATTGTCAAATAGGTGCACAAATAAGTGCACTAACAATCTCACCATTTGTCAATTACATGACAAAAACCCAACTTAGACCTTGTCATGGTCCATACCAATGAAAAACCAAAACAATTAAAAATATTACATGTAAAAAACAAAGATTTACCAATGAAATTATAAGACTCGAGTTGTAAACTTGCAATGCTCCACCTCAATTGCTCCCCCTAACTCCAATTCCCAACAACAACAAATAGAACTTGCAAAACAAAATTCAACTTGTTTTGGTAAAACTAGATCTTTCCCCCCATTTTTGTTAGTATTTGACAAAGATTTAATTCCATAGATATACCAATAAAATCATAAATATGGAAAGCTCTATAAATCATAGAATTACCTATAAGCACATACTAACAAGGGAATGCAGGGTGCATGTAAACATTAAAAAACATGGAGCACACATAAATGGTCATTCAAAAGATATGCCTATCAAGCAACATGACCACTGATAGTTTAGCAAAAGCATAAGATACCAAAATTAAGCAACTTTAAAGCTAAACTACAAAAATTGAAAGAGGTTGAAATCCTCGAATTTACCTAGTAAGCTCGATAATGAGGTGAAAATCCTCAGATTTACCTAAAAGAAAAATCCTCAGATTTACCTATAAAGCTCACATAAACCTTTTAAGGTCACCTATCCCTCTTTACAACCCACTTGAGTGTGAATTTCCTAGGACCTGACCTATGTTCGGGAAGGGGAATGATTTTCCTAGATGCATCTCCCTTGGGTGAATTCCTAATTGGAGATCTATGTTCGGTAGGTGGTTTTCTTCTTTGTTTTCTGCCCTAAATGTTATTGCCCCAACATAACATTGTCCTTGTACGTTCATTTAAAAGGGCAATCTACTTCCTCAACTCTCTCATATGGTTATTAATTGTTGGAGGGGTTAGGATCTTCTTCTCTTTTTTCGGAGATCATCTAAAGGACTCTTTTTAAAGTGTATCATTTTCTCAATCCGAATAAATTTACTTATTAGGATTGGGATTGAGATGGAATGCAGCCTTTTGGACATTAAGCATTCGAATTTCATATGGCCAATTTCTCCACATGCATGGCACACGAGAGAGGCTCTAGCTCTACTCCCTGAAGTTATAGAGTCATTTTGGATAATCACCGGGACAAAGGGAACATGAATATTCCTATTATTTCTAAGACCTCTCTTGTCCCCAAAAGGCTCACCCATGCACAAAGATTTACCTATTTGTTCTTTTTCTTGGGTAACCTTAGCATCAGTAAGATATGATTCAAGTTGGCTGACTTAAAATTTCAGGGTCATGATTTTCATATTTTATTATATCAAATTCTAATTCAAGACCCAAACATCTCCCTAGAGTCTCACCAAGGTTAGACTGAAGATTTTCCTTTTCTTGTGTGAGGGAGGAATTTTCAGATTTTACTCTTTCTAATTCGTCAGCCAATTGATTTCTTTCTGCCTTAACCAATCTTAATTCTTGGTTGAAACTTGAAAGAAGTTCAAGCTTGATCTTTGGAAACTTAGAACTTGGGAGTTGAAATATTGAGAATGAAAGAAAATAAGAGATTTGAAAGTATGAGAGTAGAGGAGAGTTTAGAGTGAATGAAACTTGCATAGAGACGGGACTTGAAGGCCTTTTTATAGGTAAAAAATCCGGATTTAAAAATAAAACTCCCGTTGAGGGCATTATTACATCTTTAACAAAACAAAATCAAACTAAACCTAGAAAACATGACAATAAAGTAATGGTCTCTCCTAGGCCATTTCAGCATTATCTATCATCTATTGTCATGAGCCTTCACAAGCCTCACCTGGAGGTTCACTATCTTATACTAGATTGTCACCTGCGTCACCTATGGTTGTTTGTTCAACAAAAGAGGAATGAGTTGCCACAGTTCAACTCAATGAGGTCATCCCTCCAAGATTAGCACAATAATAGCACAATCATCATAATGATATTTCAAAACAAAACATCCATATAAAGTCTTGATTAATGCAATGCATGATATGCATGCTTTGGTGAAGGGACCCCTAACTAAATGAGACGGGATCTTCCAACACTCTCATTAGCCACTAGTCACCAGAGGTACCGAGTCGACGTGGGACGGGATCTTCCAACACTCCCGCATACTCCAAAAATTCCCAACTAGTAAAACGGGATCTTCCACACTTTCGCTCAATCATGCACAGAGAGAAATAGGATCTTCCAACATTCTCTATTGTACGCTCCCAAAGTGAATGCATGATTAGTTCCACCTTTAATTAAATTGGTTTATCATCCAGCCGGTTTAACAATACCCACACTCAACAAGTCACTACCTCACCCCATTCCACGATCCACCGCACCCTAGAATAGTCGTTACCCTTCGCACTACTTCCACTAGCGGAGGGACATACATACTCTAACCGCGATATTACACGTGGCTCACGTTCCACATTAACCGTTCATGGATCCACCATAGGTAAACAATCTAACAATCAGATCCTCCATAATCCATATAACCCACACAACAACCCATATGGGTTTCCACAATTCCATGTTACATTCACGTCTTATGGGGTAAGGGGCTTCCTTTGATGTGGCTTCCAAACACGTCCATATCCAACAAACCGTGGGTGTACCATGTCTATTCACATAGCATAATATCCATGAAACAAGCATAGTTTCCACATAGTTCCCATAGGTTGATGTTCACATGATTTCACCACCAAACGTCCAAACACACATCGTGTAGAATTTTGACAAAAGGTCCAGCAATACCACATCAGTTTATTCACATTAAAAACATCACCACAATATGTACAAACATCACCATGCATAGGCCAAACCAAAACTACTGCGCATAGGGTCCATACGTCCAACCCTTTTGGGTGCACCATGCTTGTGTCGATAGTTTAGCTCGATTCTACGAGTTAAACTCAATGATCTAGATGAATTCATGAATTCCCACATCATGGGACATCAAAATAGTAATCATATGGACACACGCCCCATCTAGGTTAGGTTATCAACATAGATTTCATATAGTTTATGCACCCAACACTATATAGTCTAGATTTGTGCCTAAACATGATTCAAACCTTCACCAAATCAAATCCAAACACGAATTCACTCATCCAACATACAATTTACAGCAATATATCATGTTTAAACAGAAAATAAATCAAAGGTTTTGCAATTTAAACAAACAAGAATCAATTATGAAGAAACTAGTTATAGAAATTGAAAAATCTAAGCTATAATTGTGTCAAAGCCATGGTATTCAAAATCGGTTACGTAACAGCCGTAACAGTAACGGTTATAACTGTTACGCGTTACGGAGTCGAAACGATCGTAACGACCGTTATAGAAAAATGGGCCGTAACGGTCCCGTAATGGCCCCGTAATGGTCCAGTAACAACGATTTTCAAAAAATATAAAACGGCTGTAACGGCCGATACGGGGCTGTAACAGCCGTTACGGCCCATATCATAACGGTAACGGTGGTGGCCGTTACGGCCACCGTTACCATTTCCGAACACCTTGGTCAAAGCTTGAAGGGATTCCTCACCTTCGCCTAACTTGAAACCCTAGCTGAAATTCTCAAGGAAGATGGCATCTATATAAACCACGGAATGCACACAAGCCTAGGAAGAAGGGTCCCATATGATGGACGGCTTGGATGAATGGGGGTGTCCCTAGGTGGACATCCCTCTCTCTCTCTCTCTCTGTCTCTCCTTCTCTCTTTCTCTCTCCTATGGGCATGGGGAGTGGTGTCTGTGCGTGGGTACGCTCCCTTGTTATAAGGTAGTGGGCGTGAAGTGTGTGCTTCAGACTTGGATTGGGTTTCCAATTTTTCTCATTTCTAGTGATCTTTCTTTAAATCTAACTTGTTCATGGTATCGGGGTTGTTGAATAGAGTTGGGATATATGATTTTCTTGGTGATCTAAAATGTAGATTAGCCAATCTTGAAAAGTGGCCTAGCGAGTGCAAAAACGAACTTGATTTCAATTAATGGTCCACGCTTGATGATCAAGGCTCAAATTTAAGGGAAATATGTAGTCATGATAGGTAAACAATTGGGCATATTTTGGTTGTTGATAGATGGTGGAAAAGATTTAAATATGAAATCTCACTTATTGCATCAAAAGGAAGGATCTGCCTTTTTTGGCAGTCGTCATTCAGTGGTGTGGGATCATAGATAGGGGTCCAAATTTTGTATGATCTCATAGTCATATAAGGCCAAGGTGTGTTCCAAATTTGAGTTACGATTGACGGTGGGAAGTAGGTAAATCAGAAGTTCTAGATTTGGAAATAGTTGGTAAGCCTAAAACAGCCAACTCCTAACTTGGCGCTTAAAGAAAGGCTTATCAAGGTGGGGTTTTTACATCTCACATTCAGTTTATATGATAGGCAATCCAAGTCATTCACATGATGAGAAATATTCGCCCACAACTACCCACGAACTTTCTTCACTCAATGGTCACTATGATTTGTCAATTGGGTCACATCTACTATGATCTAAGGGCTGAAATTCGACGTATACTATTAATTTATGTTAGATAAGCATGATATAAAATTTCACATTGATCGGATCATGGGAACCATAAGATCTCAAATCGAGAGTCTAAGTTAAGGGCGTTTATATACAAATTTCTGATTTAATAAATTTATGAAATCTAATGCTTCTACAGACTTTTAGGCACAATTTTAAACAATTCTTACAAAAGAACTCATATCAAATTCATTACAGATAAAGAGTCATTCACCAAACATGTTAAAATTCACGTTAATTAATGAAAAATACACATAATAAGCTATGGGCTGAAACGGTAACATCTGAGTTGTTACAGATCCACACAAGCTTCAACAAACAGCAGACAAACTTGTCCTTGACAGACCCAAACAAGTTTCAACAAGCAGTAGATAAGGCCTGATTAGGACAGTATTAACCTAGCTAAACAAGACGAAGACGAACCCAACCTAGAAAAGTTGTCCGGGCTTGAACTTTTTTTGCTACCAAACAGGCCCTTCGTCTCCATGGGTGAATGCTACCACTGGCCCCCGCAATCGCATTGGAAGAATATCCCTCAATGATGGCAATGAGAAGGTTTAGGCATGACACCAGTCTGATCACATTAAGGAGAAAAACAGCTTCAGCCATATTTGAATCAGTGATACTGATCAGGCTAAGAAATTTTGCCACAAAGACCCCCTTGTAATCTCGCGCTATACCACCAAACCCGCTGGCCATAGATTCCTTAAGGAGCAACCATCAAAATTAGCTTTATACGTACCTGAATTTAGAGGCAACCATCCTACTCCACTTCTTGGGGCCAGCCCACACACCAAGATCTCACAATGGTAAGTTTTATTATATTTTTTATTGTTTTATATATTTTTACTCTTTTTTGTGGCCTCATAATGCCACGAATGGCCGTTATAACCCATTATAATGCCTCACTAAGGAATTTGAAAGAGAAAGAACAAAGTCAAGAGTCATGACGGCTGTTATAACCATTATAATGGTCAGTAGAAGTAATGGAAAATGGTCATTATGCAGCTGTAATGTCATTATGAAAATCTTGATAGTTGAGCATTTCGTAGTATCAAGAAAATTGCTAGTTGTTTCTACATATCAATGCATCTGTCTTTGCAATTCACAGTGCTCAGAATGGCTGGTGCTTTACTGGTGTGATAAAGAGAAACCAAATGTACCAAACAAGAATTGTCAAGAAAACATACCATCTATATTCTGGAAGGGGAGAATTAGCAGCAAAATTCAGATGAACAATGAAATGGTAAAAGTATATGTTTTCATCCTACCTATAAAGTTCAACTCGCGAGCCTCCAAACTGCAGCTCAGAAGGAAGTGGAACACCCATGGCAGTAAAGTTGGTTCCAATGCCACAACCATCACAAGGAGGTGCATTTACCCACCTACAATCAGTAATATAAGAAGAAAAGATGCATGGTGATTTTTATTCAATTAAGGTGCTAAAGTGAAAGACGAAAATCAACATTTAATACAGTGAAAAAGCATTACCCAATATGTCAAACATAAAATGATATCAACATAAAACAATACAAATAAATTGTTAGGATTGAAACAATACTATAGGACTTCTCATGGAAGGGAATGGAGTAGGTCATAAAATTTCACCTTTTAATTTGGAAGCGTGAAAGGGAGTATTGGAATTGGCACACTACAGGGGGGGGAATCTTCTTTGTAAGTGATCATGGCAGTTCTGTAGCAAACATGGGGCATTATGGAGAAATTTCACTGCGAATAAGTATAATGAAAAGAATAGTGGTTGGATTCTAGGTGTAATTAGAGGGAGTTTGTTCATTCATTTGGAAGGCCATTCCCCAATTTGGAGACGTTTCTTGAGTTGAGGGGGAAATCTTTTTGGAAGTCAATGACGTTCAAGGTCAAAAACAGGGAGGCGATTAATATCTGTGAGGGCATTCACACTTGATTTGGTGAAAACTAATTGGAGCAAAGATCTCCACATTTGTACTCACTCCGCACTAGGAACATCCTTAACTATCATTGCTCCGAAATCATTGGGGGTGGGGAGTGATATGGAGGAATAAATCCTCTTGACTTGGATATGTTAAAGGAGTGGGATCTTTCTCCTAAAATAATAATATTGATGAAAGGATTCAGGCTGCCTCTTCTAGGGCACATTCCTAGCCAAGAAATTCTTCCATGCACTTTACCCAGCTACCAGTTTAGTCCCCCCTTGTGCCATGGTGTGGGGAGCTCCCCTTGAGTAGAAGCCTTTTGTTGGACAACTTCCACAGATGAGACCCTTATGCGTGACAATCAACAAAAGACAATAGCGAAGTTGGATCAATCCATAAGTTGAGAATTTATCCATAAGTTGGATCAATGCTATATTCAATGAGCGGGGGGGGGGGCGGGTGGAGGGGGGCGCGAGCCGGACTGTCGGGTGGTTGAAATGCACTCAGATGGCTGATGCAGGTCTGTGCAGATAGTAATCTTTTTTCTTTAATAAAATATCATATGACAATCATTATTACTAAATTAGTTCGCTGACTGTCCTGTATCTGAAGATAGATCTCAAATTTCAAGTTTTCCCCTCAATACTGATGATAGGAACAACCAAGGGTTGACAATTTTGTCCAGTAGCACAAGTAGAATAAAATAAAAAGTGACAACATAGTACAAGTAAATGTTGTATTGTGTATTTCTGTAAGGAACATGATTGTAGTCATGTGCATTTTTCCATCAGAAGCAACCTTACTAAACATTTTCTTATTGATAACTTATTTAACAAATTTTATAATGGAAGACACAGTAATGAATTAAACCTGAATGACTGTTTGAACCAGAAAAGCAATTGCAGCAAGAAGGCATGATCTTGCTCTTGCTTTGAAGGTCTGAAGTTCCCCTCCTAATAAAAAAACATTGAAATAGATTTAACTTCTTTGGTTACTGAAGCGCTTATAAAAAGAAATTCTAGAGTAACCATTTGTATCTTCAGGAAAACCAGGTTAATTCCATCAACCTAAATCAGTTTTAAGCAACATGCAAACCCATAATCATGAAATAACATTAAATCAAGTAAAAAGATACGTATATAACAATTAAAAATTCAAGTGCTAATCAAAACATTTACCTTAGAAAACAACGCTCATAGAACCATAGTTAGCATCAATGTTCGAAATATCGGCATCGCACCCTTAGGATACAGAGACGTATCGGTTACCGCATGAGATATATCGTTTATATTGGGTAATTTATCGCACTTTTTGGGAAACATGGAGAAACATTGCGAAAATGGTTGAATTTTTCAATGAAACTTCAGGGATTGTTAAAAAAGACCTTAATACACATTTTTAAATCATAACATATCAAAAAAAAAAAGGTGCACATAATAATTTTCCTTTGTATAGGGTCCTAAGCTATGCGATGTTTGGCTGAACTAATGCGACTATATTTAAATTGAATGCATGACATTTATAAATGTATCAAAGCCATGTGTGAAAACAAAACCAATTCATTGAAAAGCAAAAGAAGAAGTAAAAATTGAGAAATATACATATCAATGATGTGGACTAGCTGTGGCCTAGACCCACATAGAGTTGTGCAGTGGCTCATAATCATCGTCTCTATCTCGATGGGGCTGGGAATAGTATTGCTCCTCCACAAATCAACAATATTGTGCTCGAGTCATAGTAGAGTGCTACCAATCAAAATACTCTCTGACATAACGTTGGTACTCATCCTCTCCGAACTAAACCAATACGCCCATCCGTGAATACTGCGTAATCATCACAGTCTATGATTGATATGGATTTGGGAATGGCACATATGAAGCTCCTAGGTATGCATATTGCTGGCCATACTCATACTACTACTCATATCCTTGCCCCTATACAAAAGTGAACTCCCATAGTTGAAAAACGATGTGTCGTAACTGCTGGAGTCACTCGTCGCATATCCACTAGGTCCATATCCATACCCATACTGTGGCATAGAACTCGAGACGAGAACCATGGTCAGGGTCCTGGGTGGCATGATCAAAATCCTCATCCACAGTGAAAGGACTAAGAGGCCTCTAATCCTGACTCCCACCATTGCCACCACCATGCATGTTACCATCATCACTACTGTCATCGTTGTCATCATCACCCTCATCGTTGTCATCACCATCACCAGACCCACCCCTCGTATCACTCTCTGACTCTGTCTCCATGTCAGACAATGTTTCCCCACCACGTGTCCCGCATGATAGTGACTGTCGCGAGCTGCCCTCCAGACTCCTCGTCAATGGGTCGAATGCCTCATCAGGAGACATCTGCTACTCCACATGTGCATCAACATCAATCTCTTGTGTCACTACCTCCACCGCAACATGTGGCTCTGGTCGCCCATCCAAAGCATCTAAGTCATCTAACCTAACCCACTAGTAAATTGGATCCTCATTCTCAACATATGCATGTTGCCCGACTGCCATCAGGTCCAATGGATCTTCCTGTGCTTTTCTTCTTCCTTCGGCACGGAGCAGCCTCTCTCATAGCTTCATATTGTAGTAAGAATACAATAGCTCCTGAAGACTCTCATACCCTAGTCTCTTGCACTTATTTATGTGCACAAGGGAGAATGTACTCCAATTCCTTTCACAGGGTGTAAAACCTCGCAATTAATCTCATACATGTACCACCATTCGCATGCGTATCATAAAATTCTTTCATTAGTTTTAGATTTTCCAAAATAATATGAAATTTAAGCTTACCGCAATAACTCACATGCCATCATGGTGTTCCTTGACTTCACTGCAAGGGGCACACAAACAATCTAACCAAGTTGCGGAATCTAACAATCTGTTGATAGGATATAGCAGCGAGGGTAAGTATGGAATCGTTGAGATGAAGATAAGGAGAAAATAATTGCGAAACAAATTTACCTCACTACCGAATGTGCCTTTCCCCGTACAATCGGAGAATAAGTAATTGTACACCTCTGTAAAGCCCTCTTTAATGAATTGTCTTTGTAAAGATTCCGGCTGTAGTCGTATCTGAGATTTAGGAAATACATTGAAAATCAACATTTACACATCAGTACAGTCGTTGTTTATTATTGCACGTAGAAAAAAATTCATACAAGTACTTACCAGCCTAATGTAGTAGGTGAGAAAGCGTCTTTTCCGAATGGTTGTCTATCACTGCATGCACCCATTTATTTGCATTGGGGGCTTTAGCCTTGATAGCCTCTTTCATCAGCTGTATGGACAGATACAACGACCCCATCGACGGATTTGTTTCATTGTCCACCATCCTCAACACGACATAAATGGGCTCTAGAATACTCATTACATTATGCACGCGATCCTAGAACGTATTTGTCAACACCAGCTCCTCGATTCTCCAGGGTACTCTCTTCACCCTCTTTTTCCATTCTTCATAGTCGTGAGATGCGAAAAGCTCTCGTAACCCTTGTTTGTGTTTGAGGATGCTATTTAATGCGATATAATTTGTGGCGAATCACGTTGCTTCGGGGCGCACTATATCCCCACCACACCTCTCACACATCGCGGCTAATAACCATGTTTGGTTGTATATGAAGTTTGTGATTAGTTGTGCGTCAGTAATAACGATCTTCACCGACGGCTTATCCCCAATCGCCTCCAACATGAGATCAATGCAATGGATTGCGCAAGGGGTCCAATACATATGATACTTGTCCTGAATATCATTCCTCGCCTTGAAAAATTCACTCCCATTGTCTGTAACAAACTGCACAATATTTCTCTTCCCAACATCGTGCATAACATTGTGCATTAGTTTGTAAATGTAGTTCACATATTTGATCTTATTACTCACATCTTCAAACTTTAGGAACACCGCCTGTTCCCTGCATTAGACTATAAAATTTATCACCGACATCTTTGTCAGTCCAGTCCAACTGTCACACATGACAGTGCAGTTGTACATCTCCCATGACTGCTTATATGAATCCATGTATGTCTTTATCTCTCTGCATATTCATCATCCAAATATTTCCCCATTATCTCAAAGAACGTAGGCGGCTGCACGCCCTCGCCCCCACGTTGCACTTCACTTATCATATTCTTGAGGTAAGAGCTTGTTGCGGCATTCATGGAGATTTGATCGTAGATTTTTTATATTAAAAAAAAAAAAAAAAAAAAAAAAAAACACACACTTTGCTATAAACTTTCCAACTTTCCTCCTCACATTCCCTCCACTAAATATGTCCTTTAATTTCTTTTGTGCCCCTTTTGCCTCTTTGTACATTATAAAAGAACGAGGCCTTCACCCACCAAAACCTCTCTTGGACATCATATTTTCTAGCAATCCCCTTCCTCGACAACCACCCTACTTCCACCCCGAATCTCCATAACCATTTATCAAGCAAGGCAAGACATCTGCTCCAATTTACTAATCCCTGCACACCCTTTCCGATATGGCTTGCACATGTCATCCCACCTGAGATGATGAACTTTTCTTCACTTCAGCACCTTGCCAAAGAAATCGCATCTCAGCCCATCCCACCTCTCCAAGACTATGTTGGGCACTTGAACAAGGAGATGAAGTAGATTGAAAGATTTGACAAATGTACGTAAACAATATACATAATAGTTTTTCACGAGGATAAAACAATGCGTTGTCAAACAAAATTATACTCCAAAATCCCTCTCCAATCACAGTCTCTGCACCAAATTTGTTTGGTGTGAAACAACTCATGTGGAGTTGTTAACGAATATAGATGTATATTTTATATAAAGTATACTACAGAGGGAGGCTATGTGGTGGGTGATGAAGAGGAACAAGGTCCCAAGTGGATATATGGACATCATCAGAAACAAGCATAAGATGCAATTACAAGAGTGAGAACAATTAACCTCACACACTTAAAATTGACATTTTGCAAACAGTTCAAACAATTAGCAAGTCTATAGATGCTCCCACAGGCCAGTGTTAACCATTTTCTTCATGGCGTTTCTCAATAATTCGTAGTTCCACTTGTGTGGTATTCTCATACCAACCATAGCTTCCTAGATATGTTCTCAGGACTTTGGGAGGTCCAAACAATCTGCACATTGTTTTCATGTCTAACTGGTCACCTTTTTTTCCCAACAAAGCTCTAAGCATAAGAACATCCACGTCACATGCAACAACACAAACTTTATACATTTGTCATTGTGTATGCATATACATATTCAACAATTAGGCCATAATGCCTTACGTGTAATCTGTGTGTGTCATATTATCAGTGCTGGGGAACTCATAGTTCTTGTGGGAACACATCTCATTTCGTCAAATTACCATATTCATGGGGGTTGAGGTTGCAAAAGCTAGGTTTCTAAAGGCTTTTCTAATAAAATTTAAATACGTGTCCTGTTATGTCACCAAAACTTCCACAGATATGTTCAATAGCATGATCCATCTCTCTACTGGTTTCTCAAACATTAATATGCAACTAACCTGTAATGAGCTTGACAGCTTAATTGGAATCTGGCCAGAAACTCAAAACACCTATCAAGTAAGAGGAGATCTACAATGCTCAACTGAAAAACCAACGTTTCCGTCAGAGAAGCATCCTATAAAGGTGACCCACACCTTTCAATGATCCAGACTGTTCATCTGGTGGGCAACGTCATTGATAGGCGATGCTTCAACAAAATTGCCCCGTTCAGCAAATCTTGGTCATCCGTCTGCAAATGAATGGTTTAACAAAATACAACTAGCATCTTATATGCGACTAGAATAGGTCCAGTGATTGGATTATGATATTGTTTAGAAAATATTTTTGGACCACAAACCCATTCATGGAGAGGCCCTCTAGAGGTACACTGTTTCCTGTGACGTTGGACGCATCTACACAGTGTTGCCTTTTAAAAAACAGTGCTACATCTGGTGCCTTCTCATCCTCGCCTTCTTCTGGGAAATCTGGAGAGAACGCAATGCTCGAGTTTTTCAGAGCTCCATCTCCCCTCCTTCCAGAATTTTGGCTCTCATCTCTCGAGATATCATGGAGTGGTCCTCTTGCCTCCTGATCTCAGAAGCCCACGCCCTCCCCCATTAGTGTTGGGGGGTTATCTATTCGCAGTTCCAGTTGGGTTATGCCCTGTTTCGAGTTGTATAGTTAGTCTAGGTTTTTCTTTTCTGTTTTGTTTGTTTTTGTTTCCTACTTGGTGTTTGTTTTTGTTTGTTTTCTGTCTTTTCTGTTTTTGTTCTTGTTCTGTTTTTGCCTCTGGGCGCCCTGATAAAGTTTTGCAAGCTTTAAAAAAAAAAAAAAAACAGCAGTGATCAGGACTTCACAGAATTGTATAATACCACCTAAATTCAATAGTAAAACATGGCAACTCTTTTCTTTTCTGTTTCAAACAACTTGAATACTCACCTTGGCCAAAGAAACCAATGCCTTCTCCTCCAATTCATCAACAGGAACCGTCTTGTGGGCAGCCTCTTGCCGAGCTGAATCTTCATACTACATTAACACACAATTCTTACAAACAAACACTTGATTGACCCTCTCTAGAATAAGATTCCACCCAAAATTAAAATCAAAAAATAAAAAACAGATCTTGATTTTTACCAAGAGAACTTGCTTCACATAAGGCCTAATCCTCTTCTCAAACTCCTCCCGGTCTTCACCAGCACGGAATTGCTGAAAGAAGAGTGCCTCCTCTTCCGCCTGCCAGAAGAATGACAACACAGAAATCAGGCCTGTCCAACCAGTGGGCCCCAAGGTGTCTCACCCACTACTGTGAAAATTCAAAAACAATTTTGATGCAAGAGAGGGCACGCCGAATCCACAGTGTGACCTCCCACGGCGAGGAATCCAAATCCAGCAAACAGCTCTAGCATGAACCGTTGGAAGTCTCAAAGATTGGGCAATTTGCGAGCGTCTCAAGCGTCGATCAAACTCAATCCCAACAAAAGCAAGAGAAGGGAAATCTCTCTCTCTCTCTCTCTCTCTCTCTCTCTCTCTCTCTCTCTCTCTCTCTAGTTAGAAGAATCAAATTTCATTTCAAAATTCCAAAAAGCCCTTTACAATCTCTCAAACATAGCATTTCTAGAACAACCCTGACCATAACTAACCTCTAACTAATCTTGGTGATTAGCATACTAATCATAGTCAACCCTTAATTAATTAAAACTAACTCGAATAACCTTATAACCTCTCAAGTAAAAACTAACAAAGAAAAGAAAATTACCAAAATAACACCACAAAAGCTCAAATTTGCAAAGATCCCAAAATCCCACCAAAGAAGAGATGACCATGTGTGGCACTTCTCAGTTTGCATACTCCACTTGATCTCTGCATGGATTCCACTCCCAAGGGGCTCTTTTGAGTTCATCTCAGTTTCGGCCGAGCCAAAAAGAGCCCCTTGGGAGTGAATGAGTTCATCTCAGTTTCGGTGAGCCAACGATTTGCTATACTTTCATCCGCTCATGCTGCATACTCCACTTGACAGTGGAGTCCAGGATCTTCAAACAAAGGGCAGATGTCATCCACTGCTTCCCCTTAAAAATCGTAGCATTAAATTCTAGCCACATTCCACGGCACTGCCTTGAGTGTTAAGGCCCATATAATTCTTCCTCTTGGTCCCCAGGCTTCACTCTTCCACCCGACAATGAGCTAATCAACAGACTGCAGAATGATCCATGCAATTTTGAGTTTAGCCAGGATGCAGCTCACACTTCTTTAGCATATTTACAGTGTAGAAACAAGTGAGGGAGCAATTCTTCCATTGAACAGCGCATTGCACACCACTTGGGATCATGATTTCGCACCTTTGTAGGTGGTTGACTGTAGTATTGTCCAAGCATACCAGCCACGAGAATGCTTTTACTTTTTGGTGGGGCTCCCCCTGACCATACAGCTGAAGACCTTTCGCAAGGCATGGTCTGATCAGATTGCAACTCCTCCGTCATAGATGACACTGAGTAGCATGCACTCCTCCAGGGCCCAAAAATGACTATCTTCACCCATGCACTTCAAATGTTGCCCTTCCTGTGAGAATATATGAGTTGTCATGGGTTATCATTAATTGTAATATACTATGTATAGAGAAGCTCTAAATAGGCTTCCTTGTATAGACTCATAGAATGGTTATTTAAACCCAACTTTGGGTTGAAGCAAGACAGAAAAACCCAAGGAGAATTCTCCAAATTCTTGAGTTATCTTGGTATCAAAGAACATTTGAACCTGCCGCACCTACATCATCCAGTCATCGTAGTTCACTGTCATTCCCGACATCATCGTCGTCACAACTCCTCCATTGATTCCAGTAGCCCAAACCTGCCGCACAAACGGCCACATCCAGAATTGATCTAGATTCTTCTTCATCAATGGCCGATCTCCAGATCCAGAGAATATGCCCCCTCCTTTGTCGTTGATACACACATCATCATCGTCAAGTTCTACATGTCCCATGTCTTCCAACAGCAGCCATTGTTGTTGGGCGTCCTCCAGATCCGGCGCTCGTCTCTGCCCAAAACCTCAACCATTTCCATTAGATTGCAAAACCTGATCTCAATCTCCATTGCCCGACCCTCTTCTCCAAGCAACCCGCACCAACGACGCCTCCAGACTGCAAAACCCATCTTCTTTTCTCTTTTGTTTCATGCATGCTGCATCTTCTAGCCTGATTCGACAAATCCCACTGAAAATCGCAGCACCTTCTCTATTAATCTAGCGCCTCTCCATTGAAACCCATCTCTAACTCAGCACCTTCGTCTTCACATCTGGATCCATTGCAGCCTTGCCCTGATAGATCTCTTTGCCATTCTTGCTGCTAATTGATCTGAATCCTTAGCCAACCCTAAGCCCTGTCACGCTACACCATAGTTGACGAACAATCTGGGTTAATTCCCACAAGCCTCTTGAAATATGAGATCTGTTGAACCCATCAAGTCGATTATTCTCCACTGTCATCATCTCCATCAACGACAGCAGCACTACCTCTGCTCGCCAGATCTGGTCCTGCACCCATCTCTACATCACCAGAAATCAACGGTACATTTCTTCTCCATGGTTTTTTTATGGCATCCATGAATCCCTCCGATAAGATCGAACATCCATGTTAGATTGGATGGGAAAAAATTTTCCCTGTGCCAGTTTCAATTCGAGCATTTTCTAGCAGGAAAGAGCCTCTACGGCTATGTGGATGGTTCTATGGGCAAACCAAATGATGAAAAGGAATTCCTACCTTGGACCACCACTAATTCGAAGGTGGTCACATGGATCTTTAACAGTGTTGAGAGCAACATTGCAATTAACCTCACATCATTCAAGACAGCATCCGAAATATGGGCTTACTTGAAAATGTGTTATCAACAATCAAATCATGCCCGTCGCTATCAAGTAGAGTATGAGCTGTCAAAATTAGAACAAGGAGCTCTGAATATACAAGATTTCTATTCTAAACTTACCTCCCTTCGAGTTGAGATTCAACTTATGGATCCAATTATTCCCGTTGCGGCAGTAGAGACGGTGAAGATACTTCACGACACAAGTAAATTGATGCAATTTCTATATAAACTCCGTCCGGAGTTTAAGCCAACCCGAGCCGCTCTGATGAACCAGCCTCAACTTCCATCTCTTGAGGCAGGTCTATCTGATTTGATGGCAGAAGAGACGTTTGAAAACCCTTGCTTCCATGAGAGAGGTTCCTGATGTTACCCTCATTACTCGCAATTTTTTAGAAAAGTCACGAGACATGTCGAAAGTTAAATGTTTTGAGTGTAATAGATTTGGTCATGTGGCCACTCGTTGTCCCAACAAGAAAGCAACTCTGAGATCCTTTGGACCAAGTACTCTGTTTTGTTGATACTGCAAACAAGGACATGATATAGCAAATTGCCCAACTCGCCCTCCTCTACCCCCCATTACCAACGACGTGGACGTACATTTTTGGCTTCCTTTATTGAGAAGCCTGACTCATCATCTATGGCCCTATCGATGCAGCCTAATCTACTTTCTCCCGAACAAATTCAGCAAATCCTCTAAGCGATGGGTTCTTCAGGTTCGATAGACAATATTGATCCTAGAAATCTTTGATATATTGACTCAGGGGCATCTAATCATATGGTTGGTGACCTTTCTTGTCTGACTGATTGTGTACCATATAGAGGAGTAGGTTCCATCTACACAGTGGATGGAAACCATTTATCTATCTCTCATATTGAGTCCTTGAAAGTCTTACCTTCATCATCTCACAATTTCTTCCTTCGCAAAGTGTTTTATGTTCCTAAATTATCTGCCAACTTGATTTTGGTTGCTCAACTAGTGAAAAATAACTATTTTGTTTTGTTTTCTCGGTCTAGTTGCTTCATACAGGATTTGGAAACAAGGAAGCTGATTGAGAAGGGCCATAAGAGAGGACGGTTGTTCACTTTGGAGTTCAATCCATGAGTTGTCTCATCGCGTTGTTTTTTTCTTCCATCTTCTCATGATATTTCTTTTGCTAATAAATGCTGAAAACTTTGGCATAGCCGTTTAGGGCATCCAAATTCTAAAAACATGTTTTTCTTATTTAGATCTGGTCTTTTGAATGATAAAATAAATATTAGTCTCATTTCCATTGATATAAACTGTGTTAGTTGCAAAGTGTGTAAATCTACTGCATTGCCATTTTCATTGAGTAACTCTCGTACTCAGAATCTGTTTGATCTCGTTCATACTGATGTTTGGGGTCCATCTCCCATCATAGCTCCTGGTGGTTCGTTGTATTACATCATCTTTGTGGATGACTTTTCAAGGCACACTTGGATTTATTTCATGAAGCACAAGTCTGAAGCATTCTCATGTTACACACATTTTTCATCATATGTGGAGATCCGATTTGCAAAGAAAATTAAAGTTTTACGATCTGACTCTGAGGGAGAGTACATCTCTTCTGAGTTTGAGACTTTTCTAAGTTCGAATGGTACTATACATCAGCGAACGTGTCCTCACAAACCGGAGCATAATGGAGTAGCAGAACGCAAGAATCGGCACATTATTGAGGTTGTAACCACCATGATGGAATGTGCACGTGTCCCAAAATTTCTTTGGGCTGAAGCAAAATCAACAGTTATGTATCTGATCAATCAATTACCTTCCAGTGTTTTGGCCAACCGAAAAACTCCCACGTTCTTCCGTCATGATAAAGATCTAGATTATAGCCGGTTAAGAGTGTTTGGATGCATTGTTTTTGTTCATCTTCCAGAACGAGAACAGGATAAACTTAGCCCTAGGGCAGCTAAATGTGTATTTCTTGGATATGGGGGACATCAAAAAGGATATCGTTGTTATGATCCATATGCTCATCATGTTCGTGTGTCTACACATGTCACATTCTTTGAATATTTACTATAATATAAAGTTGTGCATGCATCTCCATCAGTTACCGTTGTTCCATCTTCCATTTCTAATGTCCTCTTTTAAAGAAAATCATTATATGTTTCCTTCTTCCTCTCCTCCTTTGCAGGTCTACCAATATCGTATGAAGCCTATCTTTCTTGGGTCCTCTCCCACAGCTGCTCCTGCTTCCAATCGGGTGTCCTCTTCTCCTATAGCGCAGGTAACTATCCCGCATTCCATTGAGATCCAATTACGTCGTTCTAGTTGTCCGTTTGTTCCTTCCTGTCGATTAAATCTTTTTGTCTTTCATCATGCCTTGTTTTCTATATTAAATTCTTTGGTTGTCCCCACTTTTATTCTCAGGCATATACACAACCGTGATGAGTAAAGTCCATGGATGATGTAATTCAGGCACTCGAGGAGAATACTACTTGGACACTGGTTACATTACCTGAGAGGAAGCAAGTGATAGGCAGCAAATGGGTATATACTGTGAAATTAAAATCTAATGGGAGCTTAGATCGATAGAAAGCTCGGCTAGTGGCCTAGGGCTATAAACGAGCATGGAGTTGATTATGATAAGACATTCACTCCAGTGGGAAAATTGAAAATAGTCCGTTCCTTGATCGCTATAAGTTCTTCTAAAGGTTGGCAACTCAGTCAACTCGTTGTCGAGGATGCTTTCCTCCATGGAAATCTCAAAGAAAAAGTTTACTTGAAGCAACCTCCCAGTTATAAGTACAAGGATCCATGCTTAGTTTGCAAGCTATCTAAAGCTTTATATGGGCTCAAACTAGCACCAAGAGCATGGTTTGACAAATTTCATGGAGTGTTAACCACAGTGAGCTATTCTCAAAGCCAATATAACTCATCACTGTTTATTCTCAAGTCTGATTCAGGTCTTGTTGCTTTATTGGTCTATGCTGATGATATTCTCATCACAGGCAGTGACGTTCAAGGAATTGCCGATCTCAAATCATTACTTCATTCCTCATTTCATATGAAGGATATGGGGTTATTAACGGAAGTACACCTGTGATTTGATCAAGTAACCAAACCTTACAGATAACAAGACCCATGAGACTCCTCTGGAATTAAATATCAAGTATAGGAAAGATGATGGAGACCTTCTCTCAAATGTTACATCCTATATACAGCTGGTGGGGAGCTTAGTCTATCTCACTATGTCTCATCCTAATATCTTATATGCAGTTCATGTTGTCAGCCAGTTTGTTGAAGCACCTTGCACATTGCATATGACGGCAATTTATCGCATTATTCGATACCTTCAAGGTACCCTCAATCAGGCGCTTCTCTTTCCATCATCGTATGATATACAATTATCTGCTTACTCTGACACAGAATGGGCAGGTTTTCCTATTTTACGGCGTTCCACTACTAGCCATTGTGTTTTCTTGGGACAATCATTGGTTAGTTGGAAGTGTAAGAAGCAAACCACGGTATCTAAATCCAGCACAGAAGCCGAATATCGTGCAATAGCAGAGGCATGTAGTGAAATTACTTAGTTCCAAGGATTGTTAACAGATCTTGGGATTCATTTGTCTTTGCCGATTCCATTATATGCTGACAACCTCAATACTATTCAGTTGGCTTCCAATCCAGTATTTCACGAGAGCGCTAAACAAATTGAAGTTGACTGGCACTTTGTGAGAGAAAAATACACAGCTGGAATCATTTCTCTTCCTCATGTGACATCAGAGCTACAACTTCCTGATTTATTTACCAAAACTATGACCTCATCCCGTCATAGGTTTCTCCGTGGTAAACTGATGTTGGTTCATTATCCTACATCAGTTTAAGTCGGGGTGTGAGAATATTGTGTATATGAGTTGTCATGGGTTATCTTGTAATATACTATGTATATAGAAGCTCTAAATAGGCTTCCTTGTATAGACTTGTAGAGTAGTTATTTAAACCCAACATTGGGTTGAAGCAAGACAGAAAAACTCAAGGAGAATTCTCCAAATTCTTGAGTTATCACTTCCATACCACATGAATCTTTCATCCGCCTTCTGGTTAATGGAAGTGATTAAACACCTGGGGTATAATGAAATTGTGTATAGAAATGCAAACTGTATCTTGTTTATACGTAGAGATCTTCCGCTTGTTTATACACAACAATCAATAGACAATGACAGGGGCTGTTGGAATCATGGCCAACCCCACCATTTCTTTGATCGCTAAGATACGCGGTGAGTTGGGTGATACACTCTACTTGCCATTGTATTTTTTGGAGCACAATGTGGGTCACATCAATGCCTTAATTTGCCGTCGTAGGGACTCGATCTCCTTGTCTTTTACTTCAAGTTTGTATCTTCCATGGCCTAGAACTCCGGACACGAAAGAAATGTATTATCGATAAGCTTGGCATGATAGATTGTGTTGAGTGAGATTTTTTGTGGGACATATTTCATTTGGGGTTTTGAGATAGGTGTGATTCAATCGGATCATTGCATAAGGCTATTAAATGGAAATTGAGAGGAAACAGATGGTAGGAGTTCATCATGGTTGTTATAGGTGTCTTCATACAGTTGTGGTTAGGTAGAGAACAGTCAAAATAGGAATGGTGTGGTAACGATTTGCAAGGGAAAGTAAACAAAAACGAGGAGGGATGATGATACTATGAACGAGCAAGAAAACGTTATGACAGTTCAAATGACTCTTCCAACAAGCAAGAAGCAGATATGGCAATTCATCGAGACTTGTGGACAAAATTTGTGGTGCTCTCTCTATGCCAATCTCGATGAGATTTAGTTATCCATTGAAAAGCCCACAAGCGAACATAGCACTAACACCACTTGATGCATGAGGAGGAGAGCTGAATCCACGGTGCGGCGTCACATGGGGAGGAATCTGAATACAGTGAGCGGCTCTAGCATGGACCATCGAAAACCTCAAAGATCGAGATCCACAAGCGTCTTGAGCATCGATCGAACTCAATCTCAACAAGAATCTCTCTCTCTCTCTCTCTCTCTCTCTCTCTCTCTCTCTCTCTCTAAGAGAAGAGAAGCAATTTTCATTTCAAAATTCCAAGAAGCATTGTACAATCTCTCAAGCATAATAACTAACTTGGTGATAAGTATGCTAATCACAACCAACCCTCAACTAATAAATACTAACTCTAACAACATTATAACCTCTCAACTAAAAACAAACCAAAAAAAGGAAACCATCATAACCCAACAAAAGCTCCCACAAGATAAGTGGGGCCCACATGGACTGAATAAAGTATTGAGTTGGAGTGTCCCATCCAATGTACACTTAGTATACATGTATGTTAATTGTGGCCCTACAAATCCTTGGTTCTTTGAGCATAGACTATGGAGCATAGCATTCATTTCACACTGACTAAATGATCGTAACCAGCTGAATTCGCCATTGAATTCTGACACCGTACCATCCATTTGACGGACCTGTTTCATAGTTAGCCACATTCAATCAGCACAGACTTCGGGTTATGCTCCATCATCTATGATCCGGACAATATGGATTGACGTGCATGTATGTCATGCCATGCATATTGTAGAAGAGACACTATGAACTAGAAAATGAGAGGTCGAGTTCTATATTGCTAACTGAATCGGGAAGTTCCCTACCGTGCAAGGAATTTGTACACATGGAACCCATGGTTTCATAATCCATGCCAACAAGACATCCGATGGAAAAAAAAAGACCAAATAACGGGTGGCTAGGATCTTTAAATTCAGGAGATTTTTTTATTGTAGCCGATCCACAATGGGGACCATCAGACCAATGGCTTGAATAACCCAACCACGGGCCCCAGAAAACAGGGAAGCTCCATTTTAGGTACTTAGCATCAGGAAACAGACTGAACTATGACAGTGGTCTTCGCTAAGGACGCATTTGGTTGCACCAAATCTCATAAACAATCATCGTATCTCGACCAATCTAAGGGGTCATTTGGATGCCTATAAAATCCCTAGTCGGTTTACAAGTAAACACTTTACAGGTAGTTGTTGGGATGTTAATATTTGTCTATAAATTGTTTACAAGTTGTAAAAACTTTACAGGTAAAGTCTTTACACCTGAAAACACATTTTACGTAGCAGAACATGATAGTTGATACATGCACATGTTGTGTGGGCCTACCGAAATGTGCACAGTACATCCAATCTTCCATCATGTACATCCAATCTCAACCCACATGTGCCAAATGTGCTAATCTTGACAACGTAAGGTGTCTTGGCTCCATTTTGAGGCAAGACTATTCCCCGCGGATGCACGCAATCACCCGCAACCATGTGCATTGGATGATGCTAGGGAGGGGTGTCGAACCCACTCCTGAGGGAGAAAATCCACGGTGTTGGCCACTCGCCCAAACCCTGTCAAGTAGAGAAAAAAAAAAATGTTTTGCCCTTCCACAAATTTGAAATTAGATCCTCCAGGATCTAGGAAAATCTTGCTAAGAAACATACAAGCAAAACAATATTTCCTTTCCTATAGTTTCCTGTAGGGTTTTCCACGAAACACTATTTCCTTTCCTATGCTTTCCATGAATCCAAACGGGCCCTTAAGAGAAATCAAACAGTAGGTAGATTAATGAAAATTACTTAAATTAATTATGAAAACCTTTTTTGGAAAATTGTACCAGGATGTAAATACCATAATAACTGGGAAATAGTTTGTAAGATCGTAAATATAAATATCCAACCCCCACGACATGTCCAAACACAGCCCTGGAAAATCAATTTCGAAAAATAAGATGTCTTACCTGCAAGGTCCGAGCCAATTCTTCATCGGATTTCAGTAAGTCAGCAGCATCAGATGAACTAGCAGCCGCTGCTTCTTCTTCTTCTACTTCTTGGCCGTCATGGCCGATGGATACCAAACGGAGTTTCTCAGCAACTGAATCGAGCTCAGAATCCGTGCTAATGAGGACATTCTTCTCTCCAAAGATCTTTCAGCAGTAAATGGTTACTAGATAAGCATACGAAATTCAAGGTGAGGGAGAGGCAGAGGGAGAGGGAGAGGGAGAGGGAGAGAAGGAGAGAGACCTTTTGTTCGTCGGGAGGGATTAAAGTGAGAGAAAAGAGCTGGAATTTGAGTACCTGCGAGAAGCGAAAATTTGAGAAGATTATAGAAATTTGTGTGTGAGAGAGAAAGAGAGACGCACGTCGAGGCCGTCTTCGGTGTCGTAGTCGACATGGAAGAGAGACTGATTGTGGTGAACGAGGAACTTGCGAGCTACCATCTTCTTGGGTGGTTTTCAAGCGACGGGTTTTTTTTTTCCGGTTGGGCCGGGGATTTTGCTCTTCTAGGAGGGAGGAATGTCTTGCTGTCGCGGGTTTCTCGGATTCTATGCAATCGCAGCCTCGTCTTCCTTCTCTTTTACTTTTCTTTGTTTTCTTTGAGGAATGATCAGTGCACTGGCGAGCACCATAATTTGTAGTGCTCCTTGTTGCACAGCGACATGCGATTAGTTTGATCTATCAATCTAGAACGTTCAATTAGTCTAGCCCACCTAACTACAGCCCACGTTAAAGGTAAAGTCATTAAGTTGTAATCTCATAACAAGTAATCTGATGAAAGGTGTAAAGTGTTCACATGTGGTTCTGCTTGGCTTTAAATTGTAATCTAATTACAGCAAAATAGTTGTATACGCTTGATTAACTTGAAATCTATTTATAGCCGATATGTAGCAATTGACTCACATCGGAGCTTAGAGTGGTAAATCTTTTAAAAATAATTAAAGAAAATATTAAAAAAAATTATCTAAGATAGATAATTAGGATAAGTCCAAATCAATGAAAAATGTGGCTGATTTTCAAAGTAAAAAAATTATTTGGTGGGTCACAAAAATGAGCCCAATAATTCAAACACAGCACTTGGTTTGACAACTTCTCAATATATGAGAAGTTTCAATCCTAGTAACAGTGACGGAGAGAGATGGAAAGGTTTGTCTTCTTTTTCTTCTTCTCTAGATTCTTCTTTCGTTTTGAATCATTCTAGCTGACAACTTCTCAATATATGAGAAGTTTCAATCCTAGTAACAGTGACGGAGAGAGATGGAAAGGTTTGTCTTCTTTTTCTTCTTCTCTAGATTCTTCTTTCGTTTTGAATCATTCTAGCTGTTGATGATCCATAACTCTTCCTGCTTTAAATTTTTTCAAAAATTATAGTTGTTGCCTGAAATCCCTTTACCTGTAATCTAAAAAATGAGAATTTCTCATGTTTCAAATTACAGCTAAAAGCTATAATCAGATTACAGCTTGCAATTTGATTACAGACAGATATACACATCCAAACGGCCCCTGTAATCTGATTACCTCTAAACAAATTCATGCTTAAACATTTTACAGGCATTCAAACGAACCTTATTAGTGGTTGGATGGTTTCGACCACCCAAACTAGGTAAGTTATATTTGATCAACAATCTAAACCATACGATAAGGTAGGGTTTCGTGCGTTACTTTCCCTGCAGAGCATTGTACTATATTTCTGACAATCCCCATTACAGCCAATAAGAGAGCAGCATGTGGCATTGCACGAAAAGTAGGAGGAGAATGAAAATATCTTCATGCTACTTAAGCACTTTTTATGGAATCCTAGCTGCCAGAGGATTAGTACTACACATCATTGGACTACCGACAAAAGCAATGCGGTCGATGTGTGGCCGATAAACGAGTAGCGACCTAGAAAAGAAAAGTTTGGTTGAGAGAAAAAGAACAGTCGAGAAGAAGAAGGATCTAGAGGACTCCTCGACTACCGTAACCACTGGAGTATTGATAGAAATATCTAAAATAATAAGATATGCAGTAGAAATCTATAAATGGGAGAATAAAAAGATAACAAAAAAATAAATAAAAACAACAACCAAGCGAAATTTATCTTTATCTCAGTTATCTTAGGAGTAGCGGTAATTCTTAGTTCTTAGTTGTAATCCAAGTCTATGCTAATACATTGGACTTCCTTATCCAATATCAAGCAGTTCTTTCAAGAGATGTATTCTTGCAGTCACTCCCAATGACTGATTGTGAGTTTTTCCTATTGTTAAATTGCCTTGGTATTCTAAAAAGTCATTTCTTATAAAAGGCAAAGCACAACCCATCTTTGGAGGAGGAATCCCACCTTTCGACAATTGCCTAATCATTACAAAATTCTATGAGTAGCTGAGTAAGCGACCGATCTTCTCAGATCCGGTGATATACATTCACATCGGATGTATCTGCTTATTTCAGCGCTTGGGGTCAAAAGCTAATTCTGTTTGAATCAAGTCACTTTATCAATCCTGGCACGCCCACACACATACTCAATTGACATAAAACAAACTAGAACATTCGGCACACCCAATGGGATATTAGAAATAACTAATTGGTTGTTAGAAAATTCCATTTTTTGTATCGATTTGTGCAAAAAATAAACAATTTTGACATTTTCAGCGAGAATTTGATTGCAAGAATACTTATCGGTGTAGTAATTCTAAGAAATCATAAGTTAGAGAGGTGGTTGTAATGCTTCTGCAGCTGTAAGACCCGTGTCCTAATCCGTACTGTTCCGTTAGCTTCCGCGGTCCTTCCGGTCAAATTTCGGCAACCTTCGCACCGTATTCGGTGTTTGCTCACGATCCTAAGCCAGGTCCCGCGCACCGACGTCGGCTTGATCCGAAAGTTATATCATAGCGACCGCGTCGTCGCCGCGGTTCCAACGCCGTGACTTGCGCACCGAACCGATACCCAGGCAAGAAGATGCCGATCAGCGTTTATTCCGAAGAAACACCGCGCGTTGTGGATTTCGAGGGAATCTCTACAATTAGTCCCATCAATCAACCATTAAAGCATCCCATACCTTAAGTACAACAACCCATTTCCACCTTTTTCAAAAGTCTACCCTCTTTCCACCTCACCACTCTTCTTTTTCCCATTTTCAACATCAACCATACCCCTTTTACAATTTTTTCAACCCAAACCATCCCCCATCACTCCATCACCCATCTCTCTCTCTCTCTCTCTCTCTCTCTCTCTCCCTTACAAGTCTCTCTCTCATTTCAAACTCTCCCATAGCAAGTCCCATACGTATGAGTCCCCTATGGTGAGAAAATGGCATTTGTGAGGCTCCCTTTCCCACCCCTTCATCTCTCATCTCAACCATCTATTTCCCATCTTCCTCCATCAAAGAGAAGCACAAGGAGCTAAGGAAGCCAAGGGAGCAAGAAGATCAAGTGGTGGGTGCCTTGATAGGGTAGATTTTCACATTCTTAAGATGGGCCAAGTGAGACCAACCGATCAATGGTTGGATCTCACTTTAGACCCTAAGATGTGGCCGATGGCCCATTTGGATCATCATGATCATTCCATGATGGGGCCATTCATGTTTATTTCTTTGTATGCTTAGGGTCATCTAGACCATCCATTTTAGTGGAGAAAGGATTTCCACCGTTGGATTTCAATTCCATGGACCCCACGTGTAATGGGACCCACTTGATGTATGATTTAATGCAAGGGAGGGCCCATAGTGCCGGGGGTCTCTCCATCACGCGGTTTCACTCTCTATCTCTCTCCCTTTTTATTTTATTTTTATTTTATTTTATTTTATTTTATTTTGTTGTATGATGAAGAGGTTGTGTGGCCCACTTGAATGGACCCCACCATAGGGTATGTATTCCATCCAACTCACCTACGAGTGGGGCCCACTTTGTGTGTAGTATACACACCATCCTCCATGAGGTGGCCCACATAAGCAAGGCCCACCTCTAGTGTATTTGCAGAGTCCAGCGTCCAGGGACGCTGGACGTTACATGGGAAATGCAAATATTAGCTAGGTTTGGGGTGGTCCACTTATGTAGGCCCCACCTTGATGTATGTATTAAATCCACACCATCCATTCCTGTCTCAAGCCACTTTTAGACGTTGAGCCCAAAGATGGGACCGATCAGATTTTCAGGCGGGCCATAACATGGCAAACAGTGAGTTTACCATTGAAATGTCCCATATTGTTTTTATCCACCGAAACAGGCCCAATATTGGGCTTGTTTTGTTTGTCGGGGGCCATGGAGGGCCATTGGACGGGGCGGATTATCTGGATATGGACCCCACCTGCGAAAACCATGGAAAAACACCCAAAAATCATGCTGCTGTGTCAGACGGCAGCAGGCAGCGCTGCCTGCGCCAGCGTCCGGGCGGACGGACGTGCGTCCAACCACCCACGGCCGTGGCTGTGGGCCCCACCTTGATGTTTGTACACCATCTAAACCGTTCATAGGGTGGGCCACCCCCTGAAGTGGGCCCACCCCAAAAATCAGCCAGATCCAAGACTCAGGTGGCCCACACCGTAAGAAACAGTGGGATTAGACCTCTACCTTTGAAATCTTTTTGGGGTCCACAGAAGTTTTGGATCAGGGTGAAATTTGTTTTCACACTTCATCTAGGCCCATGGGACCTTATCAGCGGGTTGGATGGCATAGAAACAATATGGTGGGCCCCACATGAAGCCCACGGTGATGTAAGTGTTTTATCTCCACCGTCCGCCTGGACGGTGGAGCCCACTGTGGTGAGTGTGCGTGCGTGTGTGGGTGGGTGTATGTGTGGGTGCGTGTGTGTGCTGGTGTGTGTATATATATTTATATATAATATTATATTATATATAATATTATATGTTATATGTATATATATAATATTATATTATATATAATATTATATGTTACATATATAAATATATATATGTATATATATATTATATTATATATAATTTATTGATGGTGGGAGGCCCACCTCAGTACTTGTGGCCCATGGTTGAGGCCCACTTTGATGTATATATAGAGCCCATGGGTCAAGGCCCATTTAATGTATTAGAGGCCCATGGGTCGAGGCCCATTAAGATGTAATGTGGCTAATGGGTTGAGGCCCATTTGATGCACGTATGGGGCCCAACTGGCGAGGCCCATTTGATATATATAAGGCCCATGTGAGTAGGCCCATTTGATGCATATATGGGACCCAACTGTCGAGGCCCATTTGACACATGGAAGGCCCATAAGATTAGGCCCATTTGATACGTTCTAAAGCCCACAGTTTATAGTCCATTGCAATGCACATAAGGCCCATTGGCGCGGCCCAATGATGTGGCCCACTTGAAGAATACAAGGCCCATATGATATGGCCCATTTGACGTATTTAAGGCCTAATGGGACGTGCCTAAGGTCCATTGCAATGTACAATCCCAACATGATTTATGTAATGATGTTTACGTCAGGGCTATGCCTTGGGAGCAATGGTGGTTTGACGTCCACATTGCAAGTATAGTGTGGTTAAATGTCTGCATTATGACTTTTCCTAGGGCCCATTGTTAGGCTCGTGCGTGTTATGTGTAGGCCGTCTAGGCCCACCTTCGTTATGCACGTCACCCATCCTATATAGCATGTTTAATTCCATGATTCATGATCATATGCATCATATGTATGTTTGATATGAGAAATGACTGATCATAGCATATGTCTTTGGACAGATTGTTTAGGGACTCCCGTACAGGGGGTGTTGCCCTACATGAGCGCATGATACGCGCAGGATTGTTGTATGACTGGTTAGTGTGATTCATGCATTCGCATTATGTGATATGGTTACTATACGCCCTAGCTACATCAGGGCCGTAGCCTCCACAGACGTATCGTGGTTGGCCAGATGGGACACCGGAAATCTTGTTCTATATGGGGTGCTATAGATATCCCTAGGTGAAAGTCCCTAAACCCTTATGGTACCAAGAGGTTGCTCCAACGTCTAGACTGAGTGGGTGCATGAGCGCCGAGTGCCGATTACCAGACGGTTGCGCTTTCCACCATGTCGTGGTCGGTTGGAAGGGGGTGCGGCCTTACCCCCCCCCCCCTAGGGGGCAATGCTAGGCTGAGTCTGACCAGCTCGAGGAATGGGTCCGCTATTGACGAGCCGAGCCCGATATTGGCAGGCGGATAGTGAAGTCTTTTCCACTCACCTTATTGCGCGCGATGGGGCGGCAACCTGGCTTGGAGTGTACTAGACCCCGGTGATATTCCAGATTTGAGCCGTATTGACATGTGGATTTAGATGAGGATTTGTATGCTTGACTTGCATTTCGCATTGCATGGCCTTGGTATGGCCGACATCATTCTTTGCACCGCATGGCCTTGGTACAGCTAATGAGATTCTTAGCATTCATCAGCATGTTCCGCATTACTCTGATACTGCATAACTACATTATCATCTTGAGCATACACTTTCACCACCCTCTAAGCTTTCTATAAGCTTATGCACGAACGTTGCGTGCAGGTGACGTTGGATCGCAGCAGCGCTGAGGCTTGGATGCGTGGCTGACCTTTTGGAGCTCTTTTTTTTTATCTATCATCATTGTATTTCCCTTATGCTCATTGTACTTATAAAGTTTTTGATTATAGTGGAAATGTGATGGAGTTTTTGGTTGTTGTTTGTGGGTTATGCCTTTGGTTATGCTTATTACGAATCAAACTGATGTACAAAATCCTCCTTGTAGCATCCCAGGATCGGAACTTGGCGAATGGGCGCTGGGAGTCGAGAATGGGGTTCTACGGAGGCTGTCAGCGCCGGATTCGGCGATCGAGAATTTTGTGAGCCCGGTTTCCGAGTTTGGGGCGTGACAGCAGCTACTAGCATTACCACAACTAACGAACCTCCTACTTAAGAGGAAGAGGTGAAGGTGCCATAGGTACCCAAGTAAGTGAATCTACCGCCTGTTTTGCTGCCTACATTGCCGAATCTAAATAGAAATTTGCCATCTCAAGTTGAACCTCTTGAAATTATGTCAACTGGAACAGTCAATGTTTAAATGGTAATTCAGCTTGTTGTGGAAAATGTCACGGGTTCAGGCTGAGCAATCTTGAGTTCAAATAGAAGCCTTTAATAGGTAGATGTTTAGCCATACTAAAAGCATGAATTGGTTGGGGGCTAGGTTTGACGAGAGAGCACTAGTTGCACCTCAACAACAGGTCGATACTAGTTCTGTTGGGAATCTTGCCCTAATACGCGCGGTACAGCTAGTGTCATAGGTTATCCCTCAATATCGAAACACACCACCTATTCTCATCCCTATTCCAACATAGAACCTGCGAATTTGACTTCCACCTATGGATTTTAGGCATCCTGAACATGAGAATAGGAACTTAGTCCTTAAAGTTAGAAATAAAGGGATACTTGGGGGCAACCTTTGCCCAAAAATCAAACTTATAATGAAGAACAGTACCAGCTTGATCCGGAACCACCTCCAGTGGCTACATAACAATATTAGGACCAGAATTAAATTATACAACTAGTCCAGGAAGTAACAGGCCAGGTTCTTGGCCAAACCGTTACTCTAATTCATCATAAATTTTATCCTAATTGGATTGACCGACAATATCCATTGTTGATGAATTATTGACCTGATTTTACACTGTCTATAAGTGATACAAGTCAATCGATCATATGACACATTAGTTATTCTACTATACAATGTAGAGAGTTGGCTAATAACGATTACTACAAATTGTAATTATTTGGTCATTCACTTACTGGGGTAGCCTTTACTTGGTACTTTAATATGCTACCAAATTCATACAAACTTGGCAGGAGATAGAGGAAAAGGTTTATGCCCGGTTCTTTTATAAAGACAAGAAAATTTCTATGGCTGATTTGCATTGATTTTGATAACTACCACGAGAATCAGTTGAAAATTATATATCTCGGTTTAAAAGAGTGAAAAGTCAGTGTAAGGTAGTGAATACTGAGGTAGAATTTGTCCAGTTAGCCCAAGATGACCTACAATTTAAACTTCAAAAGAAGTTTATCATGACAGAATTCACAGATCTTTATGATCTAATTAAGAAGGTATCTCGGTATGAAGCTCTGCTTCAAGAGTCAATATGATAAAAGAATTGATCAGCAGGAACATATTATTATGATCATAATTATGACGTTGTCGTGACTGAAGTAGTGGTTAAACAACCATTTGTTTGCTCGACATTAGTTAAGACAAATGTGACTGCACTGCCCAATTAGAAAGTGCAACGAACGTGCACCATTGATATTACTTGGGTCAATGAGATCTTCGATATCATTTTGGTCAGGAATTTTATTAAAGTTCATGTTAACCATAAGATATCGACTATGGGAGAATTAAAGAAAACTAATTATTACAAATGGCACATAATTCAGTCACATTCCACTAACAAATGTATTGTTTTCAATAATGTTATTCAAGATAATATTGACCAAAGATTGCTAAAGTTTTTCGAAAAAAAAAAAGAAGCAATATCGATCGATGCTAATCCATTTCCAACCAATATGGAAATCAACATGGCCACCATTAATCCGCAAAGGTTGATTTGGCCGCGACAAAAAATCAACCTTGAAATGATCGAACAAACCCTGTGTTGGGCTGCGATGTAGTAATAACTCAATAAGACCGAGGTTGTACCCACATAGACTTATGATTATGCGATTCCTATAACACTTTAGAACCAAAACTAGAACTATACTAACTAATGGAATTTAAATTAAGTAATAATTGTGAAGAAAATTATCAAAGATAAAATATTAGAGTGCTAAGGATCCACTTATAGTCAAATCTTAATGTTTAATCTACTTTATTCAATTGGATTACGCAATTGGAATCAAAGTCATATCCTATCCAGCTGGATAATAGAGCGGTTAATTCATCATTCATATATCAAAACATATTTGAACTTAAATTGAATTGGTTCTCACACTATGCGTTAAAGTATTGATTGTAGAAAATTTAAAGCATTTATTGTGCCTAGAGTCTATGATAGATCAATGGATTTTACAGATCAATCCCTTGAAAAATAGATAAGAAATTACTCTTTAGTGTTCTTAAGCATCCAATGTGCCCGAAGTCGAGAATAGATCAAAGTAAACTATAAATAAATCGTCATTCAAACCAAATATCAATGAATTGTTCAACATATATATTAATAATAAATTAAAACATTAAGAATAACTACAAGCTTCACCTCTTAGCCAAAGCTACGAGAATAGCCAATCATAGACATGATTGAACTAAAACTCAAAAACATAAAAATCTGAATAGAACCAAATAATTGGAGAAGGACTCTGTAGAAGCTCCACAACTCATTACTTTATCCCTTCTACCCTAATTTGTCTCTAAGAAAGCTAAAATTATTCCTTTATATAGGAAAACTTCACACCGACTTGGAATCAACTCCAAATTCATGCACTTTATTTCGCTTCAGCCGCACCAACTGTACGCTTTGGTCACACCGAACATCTCTTCCGTAGCACAGAATTAGTCATTCAGTTGTAGCCGAATTTCTTCAATTTGTATCTGAAGTCTCTGTCTTCCTTTAGTCGCACCGAACATCTCTTTGATAACACTGAACTTGGCTTCAGTCGGATCGAATATTAAGCTGAATTATCTATAACAATCATAGTTTCTTGCTGGATTATTTAATGCACTTTTGGTTGGACCAAACCACCCTTAGGTGGGATCGAACAATCTATTTTTTATGTTATTGTACTTTGTGATTCAACCGGTCTTCTCTCTCTCTCCCTCTCTCCCTCTCTCTCTCTCTCTCTCTCTCTCTCCCCTTTGCACTTAGTTTCTTAGATCTTTAGCAATTAAAATCTTCATTAATCACCTACAAGTCTCTAACTCTTCTTTTTGTTATGCTTTGAGCATTAAATCTTCACTTTAATCGTCCTTTTCATCTTAGCTTTCCAAATCACCTCGCATAGGAAAACATATGTAATTAGATTAATTAAGCTCATATATGCTTATAAAACTAATGCATAATAAGGGGGAATATACAATATTTCATACTTAACACACTCCTCAACTAGCATTTTACTAGTCTCGAGCAAAACATGTGAAAAACTAATCTTTAAAACTTCAAATTTCAAACATTTCTCAGAAAAACAACTGTTCACAACTCAAGTGTAGGTTCTTGATGTAGTAATAACTCGGTGAGATCGAGATCGAATCCACAGGGACTAAACTTGTACGTATTCTGAAACTAATTAGAAGTAGAACTAGAATAAGATCTAAATCTATGTAACGCCCTGAAATTCGGGGGTCGAGCATAACTCAGCTCCCGAGTTCCAAAACATCACTTATGCAACATATTTAATGATGGATGTATGTTGACTGTATTAGTGCATAAAACATGAGATAGATTAAGCCAAAACACAGATATGATTCAGGGATAAGTGAATAAAGCAAGCGGAAGACTTATAGTAAACTATGTGTACAAGTGTAAACCCCTGAATTACATATACAAGCCAGATCATATGAAAGTGTTATTTAACAAAATTGTAAGTATCAAATTACAGCATTTAAGTTTTCAAAATAATTCCATAATCCCGCGCATCAGACCAAGGCTCGCTAGAACCCGTCTGAAAGCTGCATATAGGAGAAGGCAGCCTCGTCATCATCCAGCTCCCACTCTGCCTCAGAAGTCGCATCCACATCTGCAACACCAGAGCCTAAGACAGAGTCTGGTGGGTGTTTAACACCGCCCCAAAAACGTGGGAGTGAGTGATCAACTCAGTGGAACAATAAGGCACTGGTTAACATGTTATCAGTTCAATCAAACAGTAATGATAAAGCAGGACAATTAAATAAATCCTAAGTACTCTTGTTAATGCAAGGATGAATACAATATGATGCGTGCCCTCACGTGTACACCCTCAGGGTCTTCATCTTACGTTACGCATGACATTGCCTCAAAGTGCGCCACATCTACAAAGCACATGCAAATGCGGTGCATGGATATGATTACCAAGTTGTTATTAGTCCATTTCACACAGCAGGATTGGGAAGCTAAGATACCTTCCTCATATCACCATCCAAACAGTAATCTATACTAGGGTCGTCAATCCTAGACATCTCATACGATCATATGTTTGATGTCGTAGCAAAGGGCTCTTCACCAATCAATGCACGCCTTTCATGCCTTTACTACCACAAGTCGGCTCGTCACCTCCTTGCGGTTCTAGGTATGCTCGAGGTCACTACAAAGGGCTCGTCACCAATCAATGTAGGCCGACAGCACGAATATAGTGTCCCATACCACCATAATCGGCTCACGAGTTTGATTGCTCACTGGTCACTACGGGGAGGCTCGTCACCCCAGCGTAGGCCGACAGCTCGACCACGGTGTCCCATACCACCATGCCTGGCTCATGAGTCTTAGCGGATCAAGTACCATAGTTAATAGGATTTCACTGGTGAGTTCGGTACCCTAGATTCAAACAGTAGCGTCTAATACATGGTGAACATAGATCGGACAATCGGGTTACTTGACGAACTCGACTTGCACGAGCGCACGTTGAATTGAACGACAGAGAGTGTGCAAACACTCCGCGTGGCCAAACCACTGCTGACAACTCTAATACGGCTCGGGTTCGTCTAATACGTCTTACGTGGCGAAAGCAGTCTCAACTACGAACATAGGGTCAATTACCGATTTCCTGGACTAAAGCATAGTCCCAAACATCTTACACTACTACAGATATTCATATGGAATGTAAAACAATAATGGAACAACAACTCCAATCATGGTACATACGCATCTGAAGAATATTAACTTAACATAAATGTAAGCATAGGTAATGCTTGAACTTAAATAACTTGGAATGTAACTGCATAAAGGAAATCATGCGCATCAATAGGAGTATTGAGAATCACTTCTCAATGCCCACAATAAGTGCAATAAGTTACACTTTAGATCATTCATGCATTTCTACAAACACTTAGCATACATGGAACAACATACATGACGTATGTTGAAATACATGCATTTAGACAATTCCTTTTACCAAGGAGTTATCATACATGCATCTAGCATACATACATGACAAATAATCATGGCAAACATAAGTGCATATTTTATACGTATACGGTACTTTATAAATACACATAGAATACACAAATCTCAATATAACACATGCATATCAGGAAAACAATGTAAACACAACATTTGGCATGTGAAATCTCATCCATAACAAGAATAAATCACTAACTGGGATTGAAAGCCTTGAAAACCATAACCTATACACTTAAAGTCCGCACCTTAAGCAAGGAAAGAACCACCGAACTGATTTAGACGAGTTGTCTTCGTCAACGGCGATAGAATACCCTAAAATAAGGATAGAAATGAGATACAACAACACCAAGACTAATCTAAGCTTTAACACAGGTTAGGGTTAGGTTAACTTACCCCAAAAGAACTCAGAACCGTCAGAAGAACGATTCAAAGTGAAGGTTCAAAGATGAAGAAGAACAAGGAAGAAACCAAGATGATTCACCAACTTATCTCTCTCACTTCCTCTCTCTTTTCCACTCTCTTTCCAAGCTAGGGTTAGAGAAAAATCGTATGGAAAAGAGGGCTAGGGTTTAAGGACTATAAATAGGCCTATTCTTGATGAAAATAACCCTAGGGACAAGGTATACTTAAGTTATAACCAAAGCATGCCTTACTCGATCCAACGAAGCACTTCTGGTGGACCTATAACCACGAAAGGTCGGACTTAAGCTCCTTGACCATGGATCTAGGTCAAGCTGAGTTTTCATACGGATCGCTCCGATCAGCCATGGCGGACCACACTCAATTCAACGGTCACGGAATCTCGATCAGGTCCACAAGCACTAGGATATGCCTGGGCCATCTATCCTGATCAGAGGGTGAAATTGGGTCAGAATCCAACGGTCAGATAACTTAAAATCGTCGCGCAAGCGACACGACTCAGATTTCATAAAAGCTAAATAAATTCCAACCGTTCTCACACTCTTCACTCCGAGCTCAATCAAATCGACCCAGAACGTCACATGGACTTGATTTTCGAGGTGATAGTCAAGCCCAACTCGGTGACTGCAACAGCCTAAGATCATCGCCATCGGACTTTCGACGCGCGGTCCAGGTCCGATCCAGATCTTCCAAAAATTTCCCAGAACAACTGGATTTAGCGATGGATCCCAGATTTCAGAGTAACGTAGCGCTAACTAATCTACAAGTTTAGAGCCATGCAGATACAATTTAAAGTGATTGATGCATATTTCACAAGCAATCGAGTATAGCGCTAATTACCCCAAAAACAACTACTTAAGGAAAGATTAGCACAAAAATTCCAAGGTCGTTACAATATAAATCTAGAATAGTTAAGAGCAATTATTAATAAAGTATTAATAATCAAAAGGGAACTATCACCTCGAAAATCCACTTATAGCTATCAGGATGCTTCCTTACTTGATTCAAGAAACACAATTGGAATTGGAGTCTAATCCTATCCAATTGGAAGATGAAGCAATTAAACTAACTCTGAACTCTTCGTTGACTTAACCACACATGAAGGAGTATTATGATGATTGGAAGGGATTCCATCATCCTACCATGCCTAGGAGATGATGGTGAACAACAGGATTTACCAATCTCACAATCTTGAAACAGGAAAAGAAGATATTCAAAGTTATCACAACATCTATTGTGATTTGAGTCACAATAAATCATAGAAAACTAAAAATATTCCTTAAAATCAAACTAGAAATTAATGAAGTTCAAGAAAAATAAGAATTAAAGCAAGAAAATCATCCTAACACACTACAAGCTTCACCTCTTAGCCTTTGCTAAGAGGTCTAGCCAACCATAGACATGATTGGAACTAAAACCCTTAAATAAAACATTAAAAATAAATAAAGAAGGAAGAAAAACTCTTGGGAGGCTACTCCACCCTTTGACTCTATTTCTTAAAACATAATTCATGTTTATAACTCCTCAAAGCACCCATATGTATAGCCTTTGATAGGCTGTCTTTGGAAATAGCCTTAAATTTACACACTCCGCGTAACGCGTTCGATGTCATCGAACAACCTTTGATGCATCAAACATAACTTGAATCTGGAAGTTGTGCCTTTTCGCACTGCGTAATGCCTTTCGCACTGCGTAACTTTTCATGTCATTGAACATACCTTCGATGTCATCGAAGGGTGTTCAATTAATTGAGAATGTGTCAAGAGTGTTCCAGTGAGTTGCTCTAAAAATCCGTAAAATCTTGATATCATCGAACTGCCTTCAATGTCATCATCAGATCTTCGAACAATCGAACAGGGTATCGATGTCATCGAGAATTATATCCAATTTATCCGGCAACCAACTTGATTTTCATGTAATTCTTCGATGTCATCGACCAATGGTCGATGATATAGACAGTGAAGTTCAGATTCTGTGAATTTTTGCACTTCACACTTTCGACTTCCTTCCTTCTCCACTTGATTTTCTTGAATCTTAGGGTCTTGAAATCTTCAATCTTAGTCTCTTAAGATCCATCCCTTGCCATGGTGATTCTTAAGCATCAAATCCGTGCTTTCAACATTTTTTTCGATCGAAACTCTCAGATTTACCTTGCAATACAAACATGTATAAAATATACTCATTAAGCATTATCATGTTCATAAAACCAAGATATAAATAGGGAAAATATGCAATATTTGACACTCAACACAACCCCAACCACCATTTTCTAGTCCTAAGCAAAACATGCGTGAAGAAATCCTGAATTCTCACTGTTCAAATCATTTTAAGAAACATAATCTATCGTGCAATCAAGTATGAATGAGTATAATCCAAAGAAGTGAGAGTGAAAATTTGAAAAACTAGAGTTGAATCATATGAGCAATCAATCAAATAGATTCTTTATCAATCACTTAAGAGCATAAGTTCATATATCAAGTTTTTTCCAATGTGCGTAGTAAATTCCAATTTACTTTTCATAAGAGTACTATCATTTCATAATATTAGCCATGCTCATCACCTCAAGATTGATTGAATAATCAAGTGTTGATTTTGAACTTATTCCATTTTTCTTCTTTTTTTAGTTTTTGATTTTATATCGACGGTCACTTTTATTTATTTATTCTTTTCAGTCTTTTCATCTTTATTCTTTTGAGACTTTTTATTCTTTTCATTCTTTTCCAGTCTTTTCATCATATATAACCTTTTTGTCAATCTCTCTATTTTTTAACTAGTTCTTTTAATCTTTTTAAGGTGGATAAAATTCTTCAGACTTAATTCTCAACATCTATCGATGATTTACATATTATCAATAAGAAATTCTAGCACAATTCACCGAAAATAAATTGAATGTGTCTTATGATTTAGGTCAACATGATATTCAAACTTTCTCTTAATTAATTAGATGAGTTAACTTAAGTGATAGTCTACTCAGTTGATCAAACTCCAACAATTCAAAATTCAATCTCTATCTTATCATCATACTCAAGGCATTCTTAATTACGCAAACTTTTATTTTCCAAATAGTTCTTTTACTTGAAAAATTGAAAATTTTCAACAATTTTTGCTTAAAGACTAAAGAAAATATTGATTAGTTTACCTAATCCATACCCCCAACCTAAAATTGACATTGTCCTCAATGTAAAAGATGTGAGCATGCAATGCACATAAAACAATGAAAAGAAAGGAGAAGTGATGGAAAGGTAGTACTTAAAGAAGGAGAATGGAAGCTTTTCCAAAGTTTTCAACATGTAGATGAGTTAGCAAGAAGACTAAACCTATTGAAAAACAAACTATCATAATCCTAATTCCTATGAAAGCAATAAATCTAACTATACCTCCATCTGACTAGGAGTTTAATCCTGATATGCAGGATCAATCAGAGGTATGGACATATCCTCTAAATCAAACTTCTTAACAAATAGCTTTAGACGATGTCTGTTTACCTTGAAAACATTGTCATTCATCAGATTCTTTATCTCGACGACCCCATAAGGATAAACGATAGTAATAATACAGGGCCGGTCTAATAAGATCGCGGCTTACCCAAAAAAAGATGTAACCGAGAATTGTACAGAATGACTTTTTGACCAATTGTGAATGATTTTCGAAGGATGTTCCGGTCATGAAACACCTTCATCCTGTATTTGTAAATTCTCAAGTTCTCATATGCATCGTTCTGAATTTCCGCCAGTTCATTCAATTGAAGTTTGCGCAGTGAGCTAGCGTTGTCCAAATTAAAATTCAGATTTTTGATAGCCCAATAGGCTCTATGCTTCAACTTCACAAGCAAGTGACAAGTTTTCTTATTGACAAGTCTAAAGGGAGACATTCTAATTGGGGTCTTCAAAACTGTACGGTAAGCCCATAAAGCATTGGTTAAGTGGATTGACCAATCCTTATGATCAGGGTTAACCGTTTTTTTCCAGAATTTGTTTAATTTCCCCATTGAAAATCTTGGCTTGCTCACTTGTCTGTAGGTGGTATGGAGTGCTCGCTTTATAAGAGATGTCATATTTCTTCATTAAGTTCTCGAATGGCCTATTACAAAAGTGCAACCCTCCATCACTAATGATGGCTTGAGGTGTTTCGAACTGGGAAATGATGATTTCTTTTAAGAATCTAATGACCGTTCGATGATCATTATTTCGGCATGGGATTGCTTCGTACCACTTAATGACATAGTCTACCGTCAATAGAATGTAATTATTTCCAAAGGATTGGGGGAATGGTTCATGAAATTAATGCCCCAGTAATCAAATGCTTCAATGATAAGAATTGAGTTTAGTGACATCATATTTCGACGGGATAATCCTCCTAATTTCTGACAATGCTCACAAGCTTTGCAAAACTCATGAGTATCTCTGAATATAGTGGGCCAGTAAAAGCCGCACTGTAGAATTTTGGTCGTGATCTTTTTAGCAGAAAAGTGACCACATGCTTGAGACTGACAATATGAGATAACAATCTGATGTTCATTGTCCAGCACACATCTCCTTAGAATTTAGTCTGGGCAATATTTAAACAGATAAGGGTCATCCTAGAAAAACTTACGTACCTCAGCGAAGAATTTCTTTTTATCCTGCACAGTCCAATATGTTTGCATGAAACCTGTGACAAGATAATTTGCAATGTCAGCAAACTAAGGTAAGTGGGAGAGTTTAAACAATTGTTCGTTAAGGAACCTGTTGTTTATCAGTGTCGGCTTAAGGGAATAAGCAAGATCAAGCCTAGAGAGATGGTCGGCTACTATGTTCTTTACTCCCTTTTTATCTCGTATTTTTATGTCGAACTCTTGGAGCAAAAGGATTTATCTAATCAAGCGAGGTTTAGTGTCATTTTTAGAAAGAAGGTATTTCAGCATCGCATGATCAATGTAAATGATGATCTTGGATCTAATCAAGTAGGACCTAAATTTGTACAAAGCAAACACTACGGCTAAGAGCTCCTTCGCAGTAGAGTAGTTTACTTGGGCAGAATTTAGAGTTCTACTCACATAGTGAATCACACAAGGCTTCTTCTCTTTTCTCTGGCCTAACATCGCCCCAATAGCATAGTCAGATGCATCACACATAATCTCAAAAGGTATGCTCCAATTGGGTGGTTGCAAGATAGGAGCAGTAGTCAACATAGCCTTGAGCTTAGTGAAAGCTTCTTGGCAATGCTTAGTCCGCTCGTATGGTGCATCCTTTTAAAGTCGATTACGTAGAGGACAAGAGAGGTGGCTAAAGTCCTTTATAAATTGTTTATAGAATCCGATATGTCCTAAGAAGGATCGCACATCACATATGCTCTTGGGTGGAGGTAGGTTAGAGATGAGATCTATTTTAGCCTTGTCTACCTCAATTCCCTTGGATGAATTTATGTGTCTAAGCACTATTCCCTTGGAAACCATGAAATGACCTTTCTCCCAATTTAGAATCAAATTCTTCTCCTCACATTGCTTCAGCACATTTTAAAAAAATTTCAGATACTCGCTGAAGGATGGACCAAAAATAGAGAAGTCATCAATGAAGACCTTTAGGTATTTTCCAACCATGTCAGAAAATATGCTCAACATGCATCACTGAAAAGTGGTGGTGGCATTACATAGTTCGAATGCCATCCTTTGGTAAGCAAAGGTGCCAAAGGGATATGTGAAAGTTGTCTTTTCTTGATCTTCAAGGGCTATCTCTATCTGATTGTAGCCTGAATACCCATAAAAAAATAGTAGTAAGAGTGACCAGCTAGCCTTTCCAAAATTTGATAAATGAAGGGTAAAGGAAAGTGGTATTTCCTTGTGACGATATTCAATTTCCTGTAGTCAATGCACATTCTCCAACCAGTGGTAACTCAAGTTGGCACGAGTTCATTGTCGTCATTGGCTACGATGGTGATTCCGAACTTCTTAGGAACCACTTGAGTTGGACTCACCCATGGACTATCGGATATAGGGTAAATGATACCCACATTCAATAACTTAAGTACCTCAGCCTCAACCAGTTCCTTTATGTTTGGCTTTACTTGACATTGTGGTTGCTAGGAGGTATTCGCATTATCCTCAAGATAAATACGGTGAGTACAAATCAAACTGTCAATTCTCTTGAGGTTTACAATTGAAAGGACGAGCTATAGATGTCGTAAAGGGGGGGTAAATAGGATAATGCCAAATAATTCGATACAATGTGGAATAATGAACCAATTAAATACAATATTGTAAAGTATTGAATCCTTGATACCAAATAGTTCGTAGGACAACCATACACCTAAAAGATTTAGGTAGGATAACTTTATTTCACGACATCTTTGAAATCAAAATATCAAACTCTTGCAATGAATAAATAAATCACAATATAACAAATAATAAAATCTAATTACCATAATGCACAAAAGAGTTATAGTGGTTCGGTGCCTCAATACAACTTACTCTACTCCCAAAATTACTACCCTCGTACTTTTGGCTTTCACTATTTCAAGGATTTCTATAGTCACGTTAACAACCTTATATAATTATTGCGATTTTCATGGGCTATCACAATCAAACCCACTTTGTGATTTTATGGGGTCACCATAAACAAACCCGCTGAGATTTCTGGACTATCTCAGAAAAACTCAAACTGAAGTAATTTAAAACAAATAGTACTTATCTTCGATTTGGCGAATCGAAGTTATAGCTGTAGCTTGAGTGTAACAATCTTCTTCTTGGGATATTGATAAAGCCGATGTATGAGTTCAACCCAAAAAGATGTAAATGGATCTAATAGATTTTCAATGAAATGAATGAAACCTTATTGCTGTAGATTCGATTCTCCTTCTTCTCAAAGTGGAGTATGAATTACTCTTATTAAAACAATTTAATCTAACTTTGAAAAGGAGAATATAATAAGCTAATAATAAAATATGAATTAAAACAAAGATAGCTTAAAGAGGCCCGAAGGATCTTTCTCTAAAAGACTTTGAATTTTCATATTTTAGAATGTAAGAGAAAGCCTCTATATATATAGCCAAGGATTTGTGTAGCTCGGCTGACCCAAGATTCAGTTCGGCTGGCCGAACTTTAAAGATTACGTTCTAATCAGAATCTGGAAATCGCAGGATAAAAATTTTCAAATCTTCTGCTGGCTTAAGCCTATGTTCAGCTGGCCTAAGCTCAAGTTTGGCTAGCCTAACCGGTCTGTATTCTGAAATCGTTCCATTGTTGGAAACTTGACTGAACCACCTTGGGCTAGCCGAAGTCAAGTTCGGCTGGCTGAATCACACCTTGGGCTGGCCGAACCTGTTAGTGCTATGTTTTCTAGCTCCTATGATTGTCAAATGTTGTAGTGCCAAAACCTTTTGGAATCTGTACCGTGTATAACTCATCTTCATATTCAAGATCATGCAATTCTTGTTCAAGTTCAAGATGTTCCAATTCAAGATTCAAGCATCACAAGTATAAGAGATATACAAGTTCAAGTACAACATCAACTGATAGTTCAAGCTTTCAAGCTTCTATTATGTCAAGACAATGTGCTTTATTTTGAAATGCTCAAGGTGAAATACAACTCACAAGTATATCAAGTTTAAGCTTCAAATTACTTCAAGTTCAAGATTTAAAGTACGTCAAGACATCAAGCTTCGTGTACTTCAAGATCAACAATCAACCAAAGCAAGTGATGAATCAATGTTCAAAGATCACTTATAAGGTATGAATGACCTTAGATTGACCATATGTTAGGTTATACTGATTGCATACTTTAATTGGGTCACTAGATTAGTGTATAGGCTGTTTCTCGGCTAGTCTTAGCCTATGTTCGACTAGTCCTAGTACTGGCTCGACCAGTCCAAGAATTTCCTCGACCAGTCCAAGGTTTGTTACTAATTTTTAAAATTTTTTGTTGGACCCTCGACCAGTCCTGGAGACTGCTCGACCAGTCGAGTGAACAGTGCTCGACTAGTCGAGTAGGCTCGACTCAAAGTCCAACAACCAAATTGGGTCCCACACAACCAGTCGAAAGCAGGGCTCGACCGGTCGTGCAGGCCACTCGACCGATCATACCTGCCTCTCGACCAGTCATGGAATTGCCTTATCTTATTGCGCCCGAAATTTCAAAAGTTTGTTGGTCCTTTGACCAGTCGAGCTGACCTCTAGGCCAGTCGAGTGAGTAGTTTCTGCACTTATAAATAGAGCATGATTTTCAGAGTTTTTCATTCAATTCAAGCAAAATCATGACACCACTCTGAGAGATAAGTTTGTGATATTCTTAAGTTATTTAGTGCTCATTTAATATTCTCTTTAATTTAGCTTTTTGCATTTGATTTTGAGTTTCTACATTCCAATCTTATTTGAAGAAGGGATTGAAGTTTTCCCCTTTCTTGGAATCAAAATCAAATCAAGCAAGCCCAAAGTGATTTAATCTAAAAATTATTTAGAACTTATAACCTTTTCATAAGTGAGTGTGGACATTGAACATCTACTCTGAATTAGTTCTACCGGGCTTCATCAAGGGAGAATATCCAGATAAGTATTTTACATTTCTATAAATCTGTTTTTGGTTTTTTGAGATTGTGCCAGGAAAAATTTCTCTTTATTTTGGTTTGTCTAAGGTGATCCAGAAAACTCAAGAGTGTGGGATTTTTGAATTGTGTAAGCCCACTTGAAAGACACAATTGTGAGGGTTTTAGGTGAACCTTGAAAAACCTATTGCATAGTGAACACCAATATCCAATGTGTGAGGATATTAGGAGTGGAGTAGTTGTATGGCTGTTTTTCTAAACAGTTGGTGTACATACAAGCGAACCACTACAATTTCTAGTCTTGTGGTGGATGATTGATTGTGGTATTGTGGGAATGTTGTAATTTCCTTTTAAGCATTTGTGAAGAATGTTGTAATCTCTTTTATGCAAGTGTAGGAATGCTGTAATAGCTTAATTATTTTCTTTGCTATTTTATTCTTTATTCCTCTGTATCAGTTTGGGATTTTGATACACAAACCGTTCTAGGAATCAGGTTGTCCTACCATAAGCCATTGGTTTTTGGTGTAAGGTTGTCCTTAGAACAACATTTGTATCAACCTCCCAATACTTGTACATTTGAGGTTGTTATTCATTTCTGCTGTGTAGGATTGTTTAAGTGCTATCTTTATTTATAATTATTTATTTACACATTTAATTTTTAATTTGACATAGTCCTATTCACCCCCCCTAGGACTCTTAGCCCAGTCTTTTCAAGTGGTATCAGAGCCTAATAGCTCGCTTTATTATTATTTTTTTGAATTTATTTCCTAAGCTAATCGATCTGAGCTTTTTAAGATGTCAAATTTTGATAGCCTTTCAGTCACTAGGCCTCCACCATTTGATGGCTCCAATTATGCCTATTGGAAAGCCAGAATGAAGATTTTCTTGAAATCTATGGATGAGAGCGAGTGGCAAGCCACAATGACCAATTGGACCCCTCCTACCACTAAAGTGACTGGTACTGATGGTTCTAAAATTGTAAAAGTCACACCTTACTTCTCTTAGATCAATCTTCATAAAAGTGAGAGTAGTGCCAATGTAAAGGCTTTAAATGCTATTACTTGCGCATTATCACCTGATGAATTCAAGAGAATTATATCCTGTGATATTGCAAAGCAAGCCTGAGAGGTTTTGGAAATAACACACGAGGGAACAAAAATTGTCAAGAAATCTAAAGTCCAAATCCTTACAATTAAATTTGAGGAAATACGTATGGAAGAAAGTGAAACCTTCATGGACTTCTATACAAGATTGAATGACATTGTCAACTCTATGTGGGGTCTTAGTGATAGAATTCTAGAAAGTAAAGTTAGTGCAAAGATACTGCGCTCATTGCTTGAACGGTTCAACTCAAAGGTGACCGCGATCTAGGAACTTCGTGATACGGATAATATGAGTGTAGAAGAATTGGTTGGTTCTTTACAGACCTATGAGTTAAACTTTAAATATCCTAAAGAAAAATCATTCGCACTTAAGTCCTCTAAAAATATTTCTCAAGAAAATAACAATTCTGATTTAAAAAATTCTGAAGATGATATGACCCTTTTAGCTAAAAAAATTTATAAGATTTTCAAAAGTAAAAAGAGGGTTGATTTGTAAGAACCTAATGAAAAGAAAAGATCTAGGTCTAAAACTTGAAAATCTTTAAAAGACAGTCAATGTTACAACTGCCATGAATATGGGCATGTAGCAAACAAATGTCCTAAAAAGGACAAACCTAAAAAAGAAAGGTATGTTGGCTACATGGGATGAATCTTTCTGCTCTGAAGCTTCTTTTGAGTCAGAAGATTCTGAAATCGAGTTGGGTAATGATGTTAAAGCTCTAATGACTCTGCCAAGTTCACTTTTTCAGATAATGATGATTCAACTAGTGAAGAAAATTTGAATAGTGACCATAAAAATGAGGAAGATCTTTAAGATGCTTATAATGCCCTATAGAAGAAGAGTTGCAAAATTGCTATAAAACTAAAACTTCAGAAAGAAAATTTTTCAAAACTAAAAGAAAATTTTGATAATCTAGTCTTAGAAAAATCACATGTTCCAGATTATTTTGAAAAAACTAAGTGTAACTTAGATTTCAAATCCTCCCAAATTGAAAACTTAAAATCTAAAAATGAAAAGCTAAAGCTTGAAGTCTCTTCACTTTTAAGTTTAAAAGACACTTGGAGGTATGCCCAGGGTGATCCTAAGTTAGAAAACTTTTATCTGGATTCAGAAAATTTGGCGATCGATCTGCATTGGGTTACAGCAAAAGTATTCCTCCTAAACATAAGAATACTCCACCCAAATTTGTGAAAGGGGAGTCTTCTAACTCAAAAGGAAAAAGTCTGAATCAAAATTATTCTAAAAATGCTAAGACTTTTCAAAACCTAAAACCTAAAAGCAATCATATCAACTATAAAAATCAAAATTGTAATCTATTAGCTGAGAAAATTATTAATTTACTTAAGGAGCTCTTAAAATCTAATTCAGTGGGTCGGTCTTATAACAACTACAAACATAAGAAGACCAACTATCCTCCTAAACCCAAAACTGTAACGAAATGGGTCCCTATGGTTACGTGTTTGGTTGCCCACACCGCTTTCAAAGCTTCAAGTCATTCAAAGTGGTACCTAGACAGTGGATGCTCTAGATACATGACATGTGACAAAGGTCTGTTCACCAATCTTAAAGACATGACTAATGGTTTAGTCACATTCGGTGATGGTAGCAACTGCATAATTATTGGCCAAGGTACAGTTCATCTCTTTAACCTCCCTATATTTGAGAATGTTTTATATGTAGAAGGGTTAAAACATAATTTATTAAGCATCTCTCAAATATCCGATAATAATCATAGTATAAAATTCACCAACCAAGGGTGCGAAATTTTAAATAAAAATGGTTCTATAATATTAATTGGTCATAGAACTTCTGAAAACTGATACATTGTTTATGATTCAAGCTCATCTAATCTATCATATTACATGTCCATACTGATGAAACCGAATTATGGCATAAATGCCTCAGACATGTACACTACCATAACTTGTATAGATTGAGCAAAAGATAGTTGGTAAGAGGTTTACCCAAAATACAGAAAGTAGACAAAATATGTAGCGAGTGCTAGATTGGTAAACAAACTAGGAGCACTCATAAAAAGGTGAACTCCAATGCCATACTCATAAAAAGGTGAACTCCAATGCCACATCTAAACCACTCGAACTTCTCCACAAAGATCTCATTGGACCAACTAGAATGGAGAGTCGAGGTGGCAAGAAGTATATTCTGGTGATAGTAGATGACTTTACCAGATATACTTGGGTAGTCTTCTTAAGAGAGAAATCAGAAACTCTCAATGAAGTAAAAAGGGTACTTAAATGTATCCAAATGGAAAAACAATCACAAGTCTCTAAAATCCGTAGTGATCATGGTTCCGAATTTGAAAATAGCGGTTTTGAGAAATTTTGCAGCGATCAGGGAATATCACATGAATATTTTGCACCCAAAACACTATAACAAAATGGTGTAGTAGAAAGAAAAAATAGAGTGCTTAAAGAAATGACAATCGTAATGCTAAATAGTATGAAGCTTCTTAAAAATCTTTGGGCCAAAGCTGTAAATACTGCTTGTTATATAATTAACCGCGTTTATACTAAAAAATCAAATGGTAAAACGGCTTATGAAATGTGGTTTGATAAGAAGCCTACTATCAAATACTTTCGAGTTTTCGGGAGCAAGTGCTACATTCTACGTGACCGTGAAAATTTTGGTAAATTTGATACCAAAAGTGATGAAGGGATATTTTTAGGGTATGCTCTAAATAGTCAAGCGTATCGAGTTCTTAACAAGAGGACTGGTGTAATTCAAGAATCCATTAATGTGGTTATTGATGATCACTTGAATACACCTGCCTCAAGTTCAGAAAATGATGTTCTTTTAATTAATAAATCAAACTCTTCATCAAGTCAAAATAACACTGAACTGAGGATAGTTAAAGACCATTCATCTAATCAAATCCTTGGAAACCCTCTCACTAGTATGCGCACTCGTAGACAACTTGAAGATATGTGTAATTATATGTGCTTTACATCTCAGATAGAACCGGCTAACGTAAAAGAAGCTCTTACTGATGAAAACTGGATTGTAGCGATGCAAGAAGAACTCAATCAATTTGTTAGAAATGATGTTTAGTATTTAGTTTCAAGACCAAAAGATAAACACATTATCGGAACAAAATGGATTTTTAAAAATAAGTTTGATGAACTTAGTAATATTATTAGAAACAAGGCTCGGCTGGTTGTACAAGGGTACATTCAAATAAAAGGCATTGATTATGATGAGACTTTTGCCCCAGTAGCTCATCTTGAATCAATCAGACTATTTATATCCATTGCATGCTTTAAAAAGTTTAAAATATATCAAATAGATGTAAATAGTGCATTCTTAAATGATGATTTATACGAAGAAGTCTATGTTGAACAACCAATGGGTTTTGAAGACCCTAAGCATGCTAATCATATTTACTGCCTGAAAAAAGCACTCTATGGTTTGAAACAAGCTCCCAAGGCATGGTATGAAAACTTGATTAAGTTTCTACTACGTCATAATTTTAGAATGGGAAGTGTTGATAAGACATTGTTTGTAAAGAAACATAATGATCACATTTTAATAGTTTAAATCTATGTTGATGACATTATCTATGGATCTACATGCGTTAACATGACTATTGAGTTTGCAGATCTTATGAAGTCTAAATTTGAAATGAGCATGGTTGGAGAATTAAACTATTTCCTAGGCTTGCAAGTTAAATAGCTCTTTGATGGTTTCTTTATCTCTCAAACCAAATATGCTTTGAACTTAGTTAAAAAATTTAAATTTGAGAGTGGGAAAATTTTTGATACTCCAATGAGTACCAATCTAAAACTCTCTAAGGATTCAACAGGTAAAAGTGTGGATCCTAAGTTGTATTGCAATATGATAGGCAGTTTGCTATATTTAACTGCAAGCCGATCTGATATTGCATTTAGTGTAGGAATTTGTGCTAGATATCAGTCTGACCCTAAAGAGTCACATCTAATTGTTGTTAAGCACATTTTGCGATATGTCGCTAGTTCAGTAAATCTTAGTCTCTAGTATCCACATGATACTAGTGTGCAATTAGTTAGTTACACGGATGCTGATTGTGCTGGTAACATTGATGATCGTAAATCAACCAGCGGAGGTTGTTTCTATGTAGGGAACTGTTTAGTTTCTTGGCTAAGTAAGAAACAAAGTTACGTGTCACTCTCAACAGCTGAGGCTGAATATATTGCTGCGGGTAATGCATGCACTCAGCTTGTGTGGATGAAAAGAATGCCTAGCGATTACGGAATTGCGTAAGATTCCATGGTTTTATATTGTGATAATTCAAGCACAATTAATATCTCTAAAAATCTAATTCTGCATTCATGAACCAAGCATATTGATATTAGATATCACTATATTCATGAATTAGTGGAAGATAAGACAAGTTCTTTGGATTATATTCCTACCGAGACTCAACTTGCAGACATATTCACAAAATCGCTTGACAAAAATAGGTTTGTGAAATTAAAATTGGATCTTGGTATGTGCAATATGAACTGATGATTTGTGCATTTTTGTATCATTTTGTATATACTTATTATTTTAGAATTTTTAAAATTCAAATTATATAAAAAATTACAAATTTTGTGAGGTGCACGACCAGTCGAGTGCATACTTGACCAGTCGTGGCACGACCGGTCGAGCATGTACTCGACCCGTCATCAAACATGGGTTTGACCTTTTATTTGAGAAAAAATCACTTTTTCTTTATTTGGGTCTTCTTTTCTAACGAGCCCTACCTCGACCGGTCGAACCCGTCTTCGATTCCTCCATGGTTAGTGCGTTATTTTCGATTTTCTTGTAGATTCAAGTCCTTTGCATTTCCTTTTCTTCATTTGTATGATTTATTTCATGCTTATGATTGTTTTGGGAGTTTTCTATCAAAAATCTGATCTACTAGAAACCCATCTTACCTCATTTGCAATCTCTTTATTCCTTAATTTTTTTTATTGCAAATGGAGGGTAGAACCAAGAATGATCCTAATTATGTGCGGGATATTCGTTTATGTAATGTGATAGTAGAACGGCCTGTTAATGTTGATCATTTGACCCCATTTGATATCCTTCCTCTCATTCAATATGTAGGATGGGATAACATATTACATTGGGGTGGACCGGCATACCGCTCCATTGTGCAGGCTATGTATACTTGCATTACTGATTTTTCTACTGAAAATCTGATATTTACTATTACAACCAGAGAAGGTCCAATTAATGTGGACCGTCATCTTATTTCTGGATTAATGAGACTTCTAGTTAATGACAAAGGTATTCCCATTAGTTCTCTAGTGGCAAAACTTTCTAAAACTAAGAAGCGTATACTCACTAGGGATTTATGTAATATGGATGTGGAATGAAGTACTGGGAATGCGCTTGCCTCCAAGTTTATGTTACGCAGATAGAAAATTCTTCATAGGATTTTCATTTCAAATGTTTATCCTCGATCTAGTAACAAAATTGAACTTACTACATTCATGGTTCGCATTCTTCATTCTATCATTTATGGAATCTCTGTATATCTTCCTTCTTTGATTTTTCATTGCATAATTTAGTTCCGTCTCCACCCAGGTCACAGTGACAACCCTGTACTTATCTTATGACTGTGTTAGGCACCCATAGTTTAGTGGCTATGCCTGTTGGAGAAGCTCCCATTCATCACTTACCCTTCAATAACTTTAACATTAACAAGATGAATTTGAAGTTGGCCCCAGACCAAGTTGATGTGGGTGCTAGTGGAGATGTTGAAGCAAATGAAGAGGAGGGTGATTTGCCTCTAGATGATATTAATATGGATGACCTCTTTGATAAAATTGAATCTGATTCTGCTGCTGATTCTGATTATCAGCCATCTGACTTTGATGCGCGTTTGCGTTCTCTTGAGGAGAAGGTTGAAAGTATGAATGTGTCCCATGAAATGCAATTTAAATATATGCATAAATATCTGAAGCACATTAACAAAGGACTTCATCAAATTGATCCTTCCATACCTGCTCCTTCTTCGGGTTCAGATTAGTTTTTGAGTATTTGATATGTAATAACTTTTAACATACTTAAATTTCTGTTTTTTTATGTGCTTGAACATGCTTGCTTATTATTATGGACTTGTTTAATTGGTTATCTTATTCTTTTCTTCTTTATTCCTCATTACTACTTCCTTATTTATTTACTTTCATTATCATTTATCGGTTCTTTCCTTTGTTATATTGTGACAAAAAGGGGGAAAATTTTATCATGCATATTTCATTTTAATAAATGTGACACTATGAAGGTGAAGATTGTGGAGGTAGCAAATTTTTTTTTTTTTTTTTTTTTTTTGTAATTTGGTATTAAGGGGGAGTATTGATGAGTACTGGGGGAATATTGATCAGTACTAGTGCATGATTCTTTAACCAAGTTGTAACTGATGCATGATTCTTTAATGATCTAATCGGTGCATGATTCTTTGTTCTACATATATGGTGCCGGTGCATGATTCTTTGTTCTACATATATGGTGCATCATTCTTTACTATGTGTGTTATGCATATTTTTTTTATTTGGTTTTGTCACAAATTTGACAAAGGGGGAGATTGTTAGTGCTATGTTTTCTAGCTCGTATGATTGTCAAATGTTGTAGTGCCAAAACCTTTTGGAATCTATATCGTGTATAGCTCATCTTCATGTTCAAGATCATGTAATTCTTGTTCAAGTTCAAGATGTTCCAATTCAAGATTCAAACATCACAGGTATAAGAGATATACAAGTTCAAGTATAACATCAACTGATAGTTCAAGCTTTCAAGCTTCTACTATGTCAAGACAATGTGCTTTACTTTGGAATGCTCAAGGTGAAATATAACTCACAAGTACATTAAGTTCAAGCTTCAAAGTATTTCAAGTTCAAGATTTAAAGTACGTCAAAACATCAAGCTTCGTGTACTTCAAGATCAACAATCAACCGAAGCAAATGATGAATCAATGTTCAAATATCACTTATAAGGTATGAATGACCCTAGATTGACCATAAGTTAGGTCATACTGATTACATACTTTAATTGGGTCACTATATAAGTGTATAGGCTATTTCTCGAGTAGTCTTAGCCTATGTTCGACTAGTCTTGGTACTGGCTCGACCAATCCAAGAATTTCCTTGACCAGTCCAAGGTTTGTTACTAATTTTTGAAATTTTTTGTTGGACCCTCGACCAGTCCTGGAGACTGCTCGACCAGTCGAGTGAACAGTGCTCGACCAATCGAGCAGGCTCGACTCAAAGTTCAGCTACCAAATTAGGTCCCACACGACCAGTTGAGAGCAGGGCTCGACCGGTCGTGCAGGCCACTTGACCGATCGTACCTACCTCTCGACCAGTCATGGAACTGCCTTATCTTATTGTAACACCCCGAATTTTTTGTAATGACCTGAAAAATTTTGTGCCAAGACCCGAATACTACCTTTATTTTCCTTAGTAGCTTATTGGGGTAATTAGCGCTAAACTCGATTGTTTGTGAAATTTGCATCAATCACTTTAAATTGGATCTGCATGACTCAAAATCTGTAGTATAGTTAGCACTATGTTACTCTGAAATCTGGGATTCATCGCTAAATCCAGTTGCTCTTGGAAATTTTTGGAAGTTCTGGATCGGACTTGGACTGCGCGTCGTAAGTCCGATAGCGATGATCTTAGGCTGTTTTGGTCACCATGTTGGACTTGACCACACCTCGAAAATCAAGTCCAGATGATGTTCTGGGTCGATTTGATTGAGTCCGGAGTGAAGAGTGTGAGAACGGTGAGAAATTTAATAAGCTTTTATGAAATCTGAGTCGTGTCGCTTGCGCGACGATTTTAAGCAATCTGACCGTTGGATTCTGACCCAATTTCACCCTCTGATCAGGAAAGGTGGCCCAGGCATGTCCTTGTGCTTGTGGACCTGATCGAGATTCGGTGACCGTTGAATTGAGTGTGGTCCGCCACGGCTGATCTGAAGATCCGATCGGTACGAAAACTCATCTTGACCTAGATCCATGGTCAGTGAGCTTAAGTCTGACCTTTCGTGGTAATAGGCCCACCGGAAGTGCTCCGTTGGATCGAGAGAGACCTATTTTGGTTATAACCTAAGCATACCTTGGCCCTGGGGTTATTTTCATCAATGTTAGGCCTATATATAGACCTTAAAACCCTAGCTCTCTTTTCCATACGAATTTCCTAAACCTAGCTAAGAAAGAGAGAGGAAAAGAGAAAGAAAGTGAGAGAGAAGTTGGTGAATCATCTTAGATTCTTTCCTGTTCTTCTTCATCTTTAAACCTTCACTTTTGAATTGTTATTCTGGCGATTCTGAGTTCATCCTTGGGTAAGTTAACATAACCCTTTTGTGTTACTGTAGCTCATTTCTATTCTTGCCTTAGGTTATCCTGTCGCCGTTGACGAGGACATATCGTCTGAATCAGTTCGGTATTCTATTTCCGGTCTAAGGTGCGGACTTTAATCGTATAGGTTATGGTTTTCAAGGCTTTCAATGCCAGTGAATGGTTTATTCTTGTTATGGATGAGATTTCACATGCCAAATGTTATGTTTATTTTGCGTTCCTGATATGCATGTGTTACATTGAGATTTGTGTATTCTATGTGTATGTATAAAGTACCGTATACGTATAAAATATGAACATGTGTTTGCCATGATTATTTGTCATGTACTTATGCTAATTGTATATGCGGCAACTCCTTGGTAAAAGGAATTGTCCAAATGTGTGTATTTCAACATACGTCATGTATGTTGAACTATGTATTCTAAGTGTTTGTAGAAATGCCTGAATGAACTAAAGTGTAATATATTATACTAATTGTGGGCGTTGAGAAGCGATTCTCAACACTCCTATTGATGTGTATAATTTCCTACATGCAAGTCATATTCCTTGTTGTTTAACTTCCAGTATTACTTGTGTGTGAATCCAAGTTAAGTTGTTATTCTTCAAATACTCATATGCTACATGGTTGAAATTGTTGTTCCATTACTATTCTAAATTGCTGATATCAATATCTGTTGTAGTGGAATGTGTTTGGGACTATGATTAGTCCAGGAAATCGGTAATCGGCCTTGAGATCGTGGCTGATATTGCTTTCGCCATGAAGGACGTGATTAGACGAACCCGAGTCGTATTAGAGTTGTCGACAGTGGTTTGGCCATGTGGAGTGTTTGCGCACTCTATGTCGTTCAACCCAATGTGCGCTCATACTAGTTGAGTCCGTCAAGTAACCCGATTGTCCGATGTATGTTCACCATGTATGGACGCTATTGTTTGAATCTAGGGTACCAAACTCACTGATGAAATCCTATTAACCATTGTACCTGGATCCGCTAAGACTCATGAGCCGGACATGGTGGTATGGGACACTGTGGTCGAGCTGTCGGCCTACGCTAGGGTGACGAGCCTCCCCGTAGTGACCAGTGAGCAACCAAACTCGTGAGCCGATTATGGTGGTATGGGACACTACATTGATTGGTGACGAGCCCTTTGTAGTGACCTCGAGCATGCCTGGATATCGCATTGAGGTGAAGAGCCTTATTGTGGTAACAAAGGTATGATAGGCGTGCATTGATTGGTGACGAGTCCTTTGCAACGACCTAAAACAACATGATCGTATGGGATGTCTAGGACTGACGACCCTAGAATGGATCACTGTTTGGATGGTGATATGAGGAAGGTACCTTAGCTTTCCAATCCTGCTGTATGAAAAGGACTAATAACAACTTGGTAATCATGCTCATGCACCGCATTTGCATGTGCTTGGAAGATGTGGCACACTTTGAGGCGATGTCATGCGTAACGTAAGATGAAGACGCTGAGGGTGTACGCGCGAGGGCACGCATTATTCTTCATACATCCTTGCATTAACAAGAGTACTTAGGACATGTTTGATTGTTCTGCTTTATCACTACTATTTGATTGAACTGATAACATGTTAACCTTTACTTTATTGTTCCACTGAGTTGATCACTCACTCCCACGTTCTGGGGCGGTGTTAAACACCCACCAGACTCTGTCTTAGCTGCAGATGTTGATGAGACCTCTGAGGCAGAGCAGGAGATCGAGGATGATGAGATTGCTTTTTCTTTCATGCAGTTTTCAGGCGGGTTCTAGTGAGCCTTGTTCTGATGCACAGGATTCTGGGATTACTTTTGGGATTAAATAATGTAATTTGATACTTATAATTTTGCTAGCAACACTTGTATTACGACCTGGTATGTGTATGTATTTCAGGGATTCGCACATGTACACATATATTTCTTTAAGTCTTCCGCTTGCGTTCTTCACTTATCCCTGAATTATATCTGCAATTTATGTTAATCTATTCCATGTTTTATGTACTAATATAGATAACATACATCCATCATTAAATATGTTGCATAAGTGATGTTTTGGAACTCAGGTGCTGAGTTATGCTCGACCCCTGAATTTCAGGGCGTTACATTTTTGCTATTTTAAAATTTTCAAAAATCCTTAAATTTTCTTTTTTATAACTAGCCACGTCATCACTTACTGACCCTCGACACTCGAGATGGGCTTATATGTGGTTGGTACCGATAAAGAACTATACAAATAGGTTTGATCGACCGTAGAAGACTAATGAATCTACCCGATCACTTAAACATTGAGCTTAGCCTTGGGATTTGTTCACGTAGGGTCCAATTCTAGCCACCATTTTCACAAATGAGAAGGCCTAAAACCATTAATATGACTGACGCAACATCACTTAAAGACCTAGGAGAAATCTCAAGAGTTTGTCGCTCTTCGGAGTATATTGAAACCCCGTATCGAACCTAGACCGCATGTCGAGGGTCCGATGACCGCGAAACTATAGGCCTATCCATTACACTGGGCTTGACATCCCTCGCGGGAATCAAGTCCAGATAGTGTCCAGAAACGTACAACTTGAGCCCTGAGCGAAGTGTGTGAGAAACGCTAATATCTTTAGAAAATGAAATAAAACTTAAGTGAATTGGGCCGTTCACTCTCACATGAAATTGAGGATTTCAGACTGTCAGTTTTTGACCAAACTTCACCCATGGGGAAAGGAAATTTTCCTTCATATATCCGTATACTTGTGGCCCGGAGTGAGTAAGTATGACCATTGATCTGATGCAGGCTCTCCACGGTCTATCGGTTTATCTAATCGCACCGAAATCGTGTCCTGACATTGATCCATTGTCAGAGAGCATACCCTATGATGTAGGTGGGTAGTGGGCCTCCTTATGAGCCCTGTTTGTCAAAATCAGTCACCCAAAGGATATAAACCATGTATATAGTGGCCCTGGGGCCATTCGCATCACTTCTAGGCTTATAAATAGCCCTTATTTTACCCCACCTCTCTCATATACGAATTTCACCAAACCCTAAGGGAGAGATGAGAGAAAAGAAGGGAAAAGAGGAAGGAGAGAAGGAATTTGGGAGACTGCTACAGGAATCTTCTCCCACGATTCCATGCACCAAATTGCCTCCCCATCGTGCTACCGAATCTCTTTCAGTTATGATATTGGGTAAGAAAACCTAAGAAAACCTAACCCTAATGTCGTTATAGAGTTCCAAGTTTATTGTTCATTAAACTAGCTAACCTATTTCGTCATTTAGGTGCCCGACATTCTATTTTCGGCAACATAGAGTTTGAACCGAGTCCGAATTGAGTATTCTGACGAAAGGTGCGGACTATAAAAGCTTAGGTTATGGTTATCAATGCTTTCAATGTCAGCTAATGGTTTATGTCTGACTTGATTGCTACTATATTGTCTTAGACACACCGTTTTCTGTATGACATACGTATATGCATTATGATGAGTGAAAGATGCATTACATGTGTTTATTGAAATGTTTGAATGAACATTTGAAAGTGATTTGTGCTTGCCATGATTACTAATCTAGGATTCATCATCGTCATATGCATGCTGATCTCACTGTATACGGAATTGCTAAATTATATGTTGTAACTAACCTAGTCTATATATTTGGTTAAGTGTAGCCTAAGTGTTTGATGTATTATCTGAACGAGAAATTGTTGATGATTTGTATTTATTACGAGTAATAAGATAGGATTCTTAATTGCCTTATGCATATGTATAGTTTCTTTCATGTAATCATATTTGCTTCTGTGCAATTCATTGATAAAATGCAAGTGTTTGTTAGCATGATCAATGTGTTTGATGAAATGCTCAAATGAGAAATTTACTTGGATTACTTGTTAAATGCTGAAATGATTATCACATGTGTTTATTTACTCCATCTGAGTAATATTGGGGCTACAACGTAGCCCAGGCAATCGGTAACAGTCCCTGTTCAGGTGGCTAAATTAGTCTCACCACATTGGGTAAACTCGACAAATCCAGGTCGCACGACGATTGTCGATAGTGGTTAGGCTACGATGGGTGCTTATGCGCTCCATGTCGATTAAGTCAGCGTGTGCCTATACCAATCAAACTTGCCTAACAAACCGATTGACCTATTGGGTGTTTACTATGTATGAACACTACTGCTTGAATCTAAGGTACCCCTCACCAATGAAAAGGCCCACTTTAACTATGGTACCACGATCCGCTAAGACTCATGAGATGGGCATAGTGGTATGGGATACCGTGTTCGAGCTGTTGGCCTACGCTAGGGTGATGAGCCTCCCTGTAGTGACCAGTGAGCAACCAAGACTCATGAGCTGGGCATGGTGGTATGGGACACCGTGTTTATGTTGTCGGCTTACGCTGAGGTGATGAGCCTCCTGTAGTGACCGCGAGTATAAACTTTTAAATTTGCCTATCAACTGCTTTTTATTAGGAGTGATGCCCTACAACTTGCCTATCGTATGTGCTAACTAGGAGTGGCTGCCTTAGATGGATCCTTTGGTTCAGGTTAATGATATAAAGGGAGGTACCCTAGCTTCCCAAACCTGCTATATGAATAAGCTTAATTAAGTACTCGGTTAACACGACCATGCATCACATTGCATTAGATAGGATATACTTTTAAGGTGATAAAGTTACACTGTTTTGAGGAAGTGCTGTCATATGCGAAATAAGTTATCAGAGTCGCTTGTGAGGGAGCTTTGATGCGAGAGCATGCATCGTTATTTGCACTCCATTCCTGCATTAACAAGAGTAGTTAGGAAGTGATTGTTATATTGCTTTATCATTACTGCTTGATTAACTTGATAATATGTTAACTTTTACCTTATAGTACCACTGAGTTGGCTACTCATTCTCACTTTGGGACGGTGTTTTAAAACACCAACCAGACTCTGGTTTAGATGCAGGTGCTGATGAAGTCTATGCGATGGAGTAGGATTTTATGGATGAGGAGGAGGAATTCTCCTACTTTCAATTATCGGGCGGGTCGATGTAGACCTCATGCTGATACGTAGGGAACACTAGGATATTTGGCTTAGTTTGACGCCTTACATTTTCACATTTTATATATTTTGAAACAGTACATGCATATATTGATCCCGGTTACATACTCGTACTCTGGAGGTTGTGAAACACTTACATGCTTAAATATATACATGTTCAGACTTCCGCTTGCTTAACTTAATTATTTCCGGAGTATGATATGCTATTTTAATATAATCCCACTCATGTTTAACTCATTAATATAGGCGAAATCTGAACATCATTATCCATATTGCATAAGTGATGTGCTGGATCTCGGGAGTAGAGCTTTACTCGACCCTCAAAATTCAGGGCGTTACACTTATCGTGCCCGAAATTTCAAAAGTTTGTTGGTCCTTTGATAAGTCGAGCTAACCTCTGGGCCAGTCAAGTGAGCAGTTTCTGCACTTATAAATAGAGCATGATTTTCAGAGTTTTTCATTCAATTCAAGCAAAATCAAGACACCACTCTGAGAGATAAGTTTGTGATATTCTTAAGCTCTTTAGGGCTCATTTAATATTCTCTTTAATTTGGCTTTTCGCATTTGATTTTGAGTTTCTACATTCCAATCTTATTTGAAGAAGGGATTGAAGTTTTCCCCTTTCTTGGAATCAAAATCAAATCAAGCAAGCCTAAAGTGATTTAATCTAAAAATCATTTAGAACTTAGAACCTTTTCATAAGTGAGTGGGGATATTGAACATCTACTCCGAATTGGTTCTACCGAACTTCATCAAGGGAGAATATGTAGATGAGTATTTTACATTTCTGTAAATATGTTTTTGGTTTTTTGAGATTATGCCAGGAAAAATTTCTCTTTATTTTGGTTTATCTAAGGTGATCCAGAAAACTCAAAGTGTGGGGTTTTTAAATTGTGTAAGCCCACTTGAAAAACACAATTGTGAGGGTTTTAGGTGAACCTTGAAAAACCTATTACATAGTGAACGCCAATATCCACTGTGTGAGGATATTGGGAGTGGAGTAGTTGTGTGGCTATTTTTCTAAACATTTGGTGTACACACAAGCGACCCACTATAATTTCTGATCTTGTGGTGAATGATTGATTGTGATATTGTGTGAATGTTATAATTTCCTTTTAAGCATTTGCGGAGAATGTTGTAATCTCTTTTATGCAAGTGTAAGAATGCTGTAATAGCTTAGTTATTTTCTTTGCTATTTTATTATTTATTCCTCTGTATCAGTTTGAGATTTTGATACACAAACCGTTCTAGGAATCAGGTTGTCCTACCATAAGCTAGTGGTTTTTGGTGTAAGGTTGTCTTTAGAACAACATTTGTATCAACCTCTCAATACTTGTACATTTGAGGTTGTTATTCATTTCTGCTGTGTGGGATTGTTTAAGTGCTATCTTTATTTACAATTGTTTATTTCCACATTTAATTTTTAATTTGGCATAGTCCTATTCACCCCCCTCTAAGACTCTTAGCTCGGCCTTTTCAGAACCTGCCGCAAAAAGATAAAATCTTATGAGATTTAAATTTTGCACGGTTGGTCCAAGTAGTTAGGCTGGTCGAACTAGACGTCGGGCTGGCCTAACTATAGTGTATTTAACAAAAAATGTTATTCAAAATATGCATAAGTGAAATACACCTAACTTATGGTCCAACTAGGTTTATACCACCTGTAGGTTAACTCATACGAAGTGTGCTGAACTTCGAACCATGAATGATCTTCCTTTGAGATGTTGAATCTTCTTTCCAGGTGCTTAATCGAGTTGATAACTTGTCTTCAGTCGAACTTGTGATCATAAACGGACTACAAAATTTGACAAACTAAGATGTGCTTTAAGTATAAGCACTTACAATCTCCCCCTTTGTCAATTTCGTGACAAAACTCACTTAACCAACAATACAGCTCAGCATAACATATTACAACATCTTAAAGAACGCAAATCTTTTGAGTCGACACTATTAATCTTATTACTCCCCCTGAGGTCATGCATCTATATCACTCCCCCTGAGCACTTAGACATATATGTAAAAATATAGTTCATAGAGTGCATGCAAATGTGTGTGCGCTCATAAACATGAGAGAAATGATGATCTCATAAATGTGAGAGGAATGATGATCTCATATCATCCATATCCACATCAACAAACATATATTTCTCCCCTTTTTTGTTAGAAGTTGACAAAGGAAGAATCAATCAATGAAGCACTAAAGGATATAATGAAAAAGGAGTAAATAACATAAGAATTAATGAGCATAAGATAAACATAACATAGTGTCATATCCAGATGTATGTCAACAAGAGTTAAAATATATCAAGTTATTAGAGACTAATAATATTTAAATAGAATTAGTCTGAACTAGAGGAGGATGGTACCGACATGTCAGGATCACTAATCCTTAGACTCTTGTTGAAATGATGAAAGTACTTTTTCATGTACTTCATCTATTGTTTCTGAGTCTGAAGTATTGTTTCCTGAGAAACATGTAGGCCATCCACCTTCTTCTCTAAAATATCCAACCTCTCTGAGAACTGGGAGGGCTGGAAGTCAGAGTCATTGGTATCATCAAATTCTTCCAGATCTGTAAAGATATCATCCATATTGACATCTTCTTCAAGAACACCTTCCTGATCTCCTTGCTGCTTAGGCCTTAGTTCAAGTTGCATCATATTGATATTAGCATTACCAAATGGGAGCACAGACTCCGGTGCTTCAGTTGTAAGGATATGAATATTATAGCGCAATGCAATACAAGTAATGAGATATGTAAATGGAATAGAGCTATGACTAGGATGAAGACGGTGCTGGATAATCTGATAGGTGATCAAAGATGGAAGACAAATACGGATACCAGAAACGACTGAATGAAGAATACACATCATATAGGGAGTAAGGTCTATCTTATTCCCACCATGAGGATAAACGTATGTAGGACATGGTATTTTGGAAGAAGATTGTAGGTGGGGAGCGAGTTATGGTTACGCCAGGTTACATTAAAACTGCATAACTCCCTAATGAGAGATTCTCTTTCCGTTTGGTATATATCTTTAAAGATCGGAGGAATAGAGATTCCCTCTTCTGCCATATCAATACCTGAGATTGATGATATGATGGAGGGGTTAATAGTAACTGTCTTCCACAAACTAAATGAAAAATGTTAATTGTTTTAAAGACATAGTATTTATAGATGCATACAACCTTCTTGTGATAGACTGATATGTCGCACCACCCCACGGAAAAATCTTATCCCATCTTACTGCGGACAAAATTACTACCAGACTGAATTAGGCAATATGATTTGTATCAACGGTGCACTTAATGACAATATTATAGGTACGAAAATCCCACATATTTTCTGGATCATTTTTAGGTAAACGGATAGAGCGCACAACTCGATTAGCAGATTGAGAGGAAGAACTTGTTTAAGGGCCTCGCATAATACGCTTAGAGAGAAATGCCATGATAAAAAATGACTAGATTTTGCAAATGAAATACCAACAAATGGAAGGAAAAGATCTAGATCAGATTTCTATAAAAAACCCAACAAAATAGGATTCTAGATTCAAGAAAGATGATGAAATCTACAATAATGCATAACAAGGAACTTAAATCTAGAAGAAAACTAAAAATATTTACTTATAAGAACACTAGAGTGATGGGTTGACTGGAGGAATCCATGTGCTGACCGAAGAAGATGAGAACGGAATGAGGGTTTTGAAAAAAATGCCCAATAAAACCCATTTGTGCATGGTTCGGCTAGCTCGATCACATCCTCGGCTCACCGAACCAGGCGGTCAGCTCAGGGTTGGCCGAAAATATTAAAATTTTTTTATATAAAAATGACATGAATAAGCATTATTTTATTAAAGTAAAAATGTAAAATAACAGATTGCAATATAAGAAATACTGCATAAACCAATATCATTTTTCAAATTCAAAAATTTGACACTATCAAGAGGTTTTTTCAGCATATCTACAAGCTGTTTTTCAGTATTAATATATTCAAGCATAACAGACTTATTTTCAACCAATTCTCTGGTATATTGATATCGAATATTAATGTACGTAGTGCGAGAATGTTGAATATGATTTTTTAATATATTTATTACACTGGTATTATCACAGTATGATTGCATTGTTTCTTAATCAATACCATAGTATGCTAACATCCTTTTCATCCACTTTAATTACGTGCATGCATTTCCAGCCGCAATATATTCAGCTTCAGCAGTGGATAATGATACTGAGTTTTACATCTTGCTCATCCAAGAGAAAAGACAATTTTCGATGTAAAAACATCTACTACTTGTGGATTTTCTATCATCCCATTACTTGCCCAATCAGCATCAGTATATTAAGCAATTTGTAAAGATGTATCATGAGGATACCATAAACCCAAATTAACAGTACTGGCAACATATTCCTTTTACTGTAGCCAGATGAAATTCTTTAGGGTTAGATTAATATCTAGCATGCATGCCTATACTAAAAGAGATATCAGGCCTGCTAGTTGTTAAATATAAGAGACTACCAATCATACTACGGTAAAGATGAGGATCAATGCTTTTACCTATGTCATCTTTAGATAATTTGAGTGTTGTAGCCATGGGAGTAACAAAGTTTTTACCATTCTCAAACCCAAATTTCTTAACTAAGTTTATCGCATACTTGGTTTGAGATATGAAAATTCCATCTTCAAGTTGTTTCACTTGAAGTCCAAGAAAATAGTTCAGTTTTCCAACTATGCTCATCTTAAATTTTGATTTCATAGACTCTGCAAACTTAGAAGAAAAGTTAGCATTTTTTGATCCATAAATAATATCATCTACATATATTTGAACAATCAATAGTTCTTCATTAATTCTTTTGATGAATAGAGTTTTATCAACACTACCCATTTTAAAATTTCAACTGAGAAGAAATTTTGTTAATTTTTCATACCATGCTCTAGGAGCTTATTTAATCCATACAGGGCCTTTTTAAGATGGTATATATTGTTAGGAAGTTTAGGATCTTCGAAACCTTTAGGTTGTTCTACATAAACTTCTTCATTTAGATCACCATTTATGAAAGCACTTTTAACATCCATTTGATGAATTTTAAAGTTTTTATGACAGGCAATGGAGATAAATAGTCTGATGGATTCGAGACGAGCGACTAGAGCAAAAGTTTCATCATAGTCAACTCCTTCAATTTGGGTGTACCCCTGTACAACTAATCTCGCTTTGTTTATTAAGATATTCCCAAATTCATCAGATTTATTTTTAAATATCCATTTAATTCCAATCACATGTTTTTTAGATGGTCTATGTACTAGATACCAAACATCATTCTTGAGAAACTGATTTAATTCACCTTGCATAGCTAAAATCCAATTTTTATCACTTTTTGCTTCAAATTTTCCCAGATGTCCCCTATCTCGTAAAATGCAACATTTGCTTCTGAAAGTACGGAATTATTTTACTGATGGTTTTTTGTTAGACTAGAGTTCATAAGCTGTTTTATTTAAACTTGCTCTTACATATACTCGATTAATAATATAACAAGCAGTGTTAATAGCTTCAGCCCATAAATGTTTTGCTAATTTTTTTACTATTAAGTGTAACAGTCTCCATTTCTTGTAGAACTCTATTTTTTCTTCCAGCTATATCATTTTATTGAAGAGTTTTAGGGGCAGAAAATTCATGTAATATTTCATGGTCATTACAAAACTTCTCAAAATTACTATTTTGTAATTCTGTTCCATGATCACTTCTTTATTTTTTCACAGGCAGTTCTTTTTCCATCTGGATACGTTTAAATAATTTTTTCACAGGCAGTTCTTTTTCAAAAGCATCCAAATTTTCTCTTAAGAAGGCTACCTATGAATATCTGGTGAAGTCATTAACTACAACTAGAAAGTATTTTTTACCTTCTCTACTCTCGTTCAGGTTGGTCAAACAAGGTCCATATGGAGTAATTCGAGGGGTCTAGATGTGGTTAAGGAGTTTACCTTCTTGTGACTACTCCTTATTTATTTTTCTAATTGATCGGCACCACATACTTTCTTTTCCATTTTTTTTTAAAAACTTGGGTAAGCCTTAAAGATGATCTCTCTTGCTAAGTTTGTGTAAATCTCTAAAGTTCACATGTCCAAGACGTTGATGCTATAATTCAGTTTCTTCTGTTTGGACCATATAGCAAGAGTGACTTGTGGAATATGATTCATCAATGATATAATAATTTTCAGAGGTTCTTTGACCATTTAATATTATATGACCTTGATTATTAAGTATTTCACATTCGTGATCAGAAAATTTAACACTATGATTATTATCACAGATTTGAGATATGCTTAACAAATTGTATTTCAAACCTTCAACATATAAAACATCTTTAAAAATAAGAAGATAGGGAAGTTTTACATTACTTCTTCCGTTGATTTTGCAATTGCTGCTATCTCCAAATGTTACTAATCTTCCATCATATATGATTGATGTCTGAAAGTATCGCCTTATCACCTGTCATATGTCTAGAGCATCCACTTTCCAGGAACCATCTTGAATGGCTACTAGCTTTGAAAGCTGTGTGGACAATAAGACACTTAGTTTTTGAAACCCATTTCGATATAGTTTTGGGTTTAGGAGGATCTTTAATAACATGATTAGTTAGATAGCAATATTTTTTCTTATTCTCATTTACTCTCATAGTTCTAGAGTTGGATTTCAAGAGTTCCTTAAGTAACTCCACTATTTTATCTACAAGAGAAGGATTATAATTTTTCTTTTCATAGTTGGACTTAGTTTTGGATAAAAAGGTTTTTGACAAGATTTTTTCTTTATTTCCTTTGGAGTTTCTTCCTTAGATTTTGAAGATTTACCTTTAACAAATATAGGAGCAGTATTTATAGATTTTTCTGAACAACTCTTGATATAACCCAAGCTGGATTTGTTGTTACTTCGACGAGACGCCGATATTAGTTTTTCAAGTCTCGGGTCCCCATGGCTACATATCCAAGTCTCTTTAGAATTTTTTAGAGAAGTAATTTCTAATAGTAAATTTTTATTTTTAGTTTTGAGATCTTCAATTTTAGAATTTTTTAGATTAAGTTCAAGTTTGGTTTTCTCAAAACAATCAGAAAAATGTGATTTCTCCAAAACAGAATTTTCAAGTTCTAATTTTAAATCTGAAAATTTATCCTTCTGAATTTTTAATTTTGTCGCAATCATACAACTTTCTTTATATAAGGCATCATAGGCTACTTGAAGATCTTCTTCATTTTCAACATCACTTCCTGCCTTTTCATAATCAGATGTTTCATCTTCTTTTGAGGAAGTAAGTCTAGCTATGGTCATAAACGTCTTTTGATCATTTTCAGTTTCATGATCAGATTCGTCAGTTTTTTAATCAGATTCAGATGATTCATCCCATGTGGCGATCATACTTCTTCTTTTAGATTTATCCTTCTTAGGACATTTTGCAGTTAGATGCCCATATTCAAAACAGTTGAAACATTGAGAGTCTTTAGATTTAGATTTCCAATTTCCTTTTCTTTTGTCAATCAGTTTTTGAAAATCAGATCTATTTTTATTTTTAAAAATCCTATAAAACTTTTAGCAAGCATAGCCATGTCATCCTCATTTTCTTCATTATCTGAATCTTTTGATTTGGATTTTGAAGATTTTAGGGCTATAGATTTACTTTTGCGAGTTTTAAAATTCAACTTATAGGTTTGTAGAGATCCCACTAATTCCTTACCTTCATTGTATTAGTGTCCCTTAATTCTTGTATAGTAGTGACTTTAGAATTAAACCTGTCAGGAAGCGATCATATGATTTTTGCACAAACTTTACTTTCAGGGACTTTTTCTCCAAAACCTCACATGGAATTAACAATGTCATTTAGTTCAGTAAAGAAATCCATGAATGATTCATTTTCTTCCATATGGATTTCTTCAAACCTTATTGTAAGGATTTGAATATTAGATTTCTTGACAATGTTAGTTCCTTCGTGTGTTATTTCAAGTATATCCCAAGCTTGTTTTGCTGTATCATACGAGATGATTCTTTTGAACTCGTCTGGTGATAGAGCACAAGTGATAGCATTAAGTGCTTTTGCATTAGCACTACTTTCGCTTTTCTGACATGGAGTCCATAGATTATAAGCTTATACTTTCATGGACTTAGTTCCATTTTCATCCACTACTTCCAACATTGGGTCATGGTAGCTTGCCACACAGTTTCATCAATAAATTTGAGGAAGATTGTAACGCCCCAAAAATCGGGGGTTGAGCAAAGCTCAACTCCCGGGTTCTAATGCATCGCTTATGCAACATAAATAATGATGATTAAATGTTGTCCATATTAGTGTATTAAACATGAGTAGGATTACACTAAAACAATTGATCATACTCCAGAGTTACTTAAATTGGGTAAGCGAAAGATTGAGATGAACATATAAAGCATGTAAGTGTTTATCAATCCCCAGAGTATAAGTATGTTACCAGGCTAAATAAATACAAGTGTTTGTTCCAAAATTTACAATATATCAAAATTTAACTGTCCAACTAATCCATATAACCCTGTAATCCCGACGAATCAGAACAAGGTCTACAGAGACCTGCTTGATAGCTGAATATAGGAGAATTCCTCCACCTCATCCATGAAGTCCGGCTCCGTCACATAAGCCGCATCACAACCTACATCTAAATCAGAGTCTGGTTGGAGTTTTAAAACACTGTCTCAGAGTGGGAGTGAGTGATCAACTCAGTGGTACTATAAGGTAAAGGTTAACATGTTATTAATTCACTCAAACAGTAATGATAAAGCAATACAACAATCATATCCCAAGTACTCTTATTAATGTAGGAATGATATGCGCAATGATGCATGCCCTCGCCTGCACTCCCTCAATGACTTCATCTCACGGTCGCGCATGACAAACTCTCTAAATGTGCACTTCCTTGCCAAAGTACATGCAATGCGGTGCATGATCATGTTAGTTAAGTAATTTATTATGCTTATTCATACAGCAGATTTGGGAAGCTAAGGTACCTCCCTTTTATATCATTTACCCAAATAAGGATCCATCTAGGGTCGTCAATCCTAGTTAGTCACATACGATAGGCAAGTTGTAGGGCATCACCCCTGATGAATACAGTGGATAGGTAAGTTCACGAGTTTACACTCGAGGTCACTACGGAGAGGCTCGTCACCATCAACGTAGGCCTATTTTATACTTGAGGTCACTATGGGAGTCTCATCACCAGAACATAAGCCGACAGCTTGAATACAGTGTCCCATACACAACCATATTCGGCTCATGAGTTTGGGTTGCTCACTGGTCAGTACGGGGAGGCTCCTCACCCAAGCATAGGCCGACAGCTCGACCACAGTATCCCATACACCACTATGTTCAATTCATGAGTCTTAGCGGATCTTGGTATCATGGTTAAATAGGCTTTACATTAGTAAGTGGTACCTTAGATTTAAGCAGTAGTGTCCATATATGATAAACACATACTAGGCCAATTGGGTTATTTGACAAGTGCGTTTGGTACAAGCACATGTTAAATTGATTGACATGAAACGCATGAGTACTTCACGTGGGCTAACCACTGTCGATTATCACTGCACGTCTTGGATTCATCGATCGTGCCTAATGTGGTGAATCGAAATCGGCCACTCAATCAGGAATCGTTACCGATTGCCTGGACTATGTAGTAGTCCCAAACATACTCAAACGCAGCATGTAGATACATGTGATATTCATAACAGCATTTAACAGACAATTTAAATATAAATCTCATTTGAGCATTTTATCAAATACATTAGACAAGTTAACATACATATGCATTTCATTCATAAGTCATATAGTGACAATTTACAATACATGAAGAAAAACTATTCATATGACTAAAAAAACTAAGAGTCTTATCTCAATATACTTAATGAGTACAATCCATCAACAAAATCTCATTCAGGCATTTTATCAAACACTTAGACTACATAATAATATATACATAAACTAAATTAGTTATAGCATATATTAAGGTAGATCCTTTCATAAAGGGGTTGTCATATGTATAATAAACATATATTCTAGATTAATAGTCATGGCAAGCATAAATCATAACAACAATTTCATTCAATCATTTCAACAAACACATAGAATGCATTTTATATTCACATAGTATACACACATATATAGTTTATCAAATACATCGTAACTAAGATCATATGGTAGCAATCGAGTCAGACATAAATCATTGCTGATATTAAAAGCCTTGAAAACTATAACCTAAGCATTTATAGTTCGCACCTTTCGTTGGTTTGCTCGTTACGAACTCGGTTCGTACATTATGCTTCCGTCTACAGCACAACAGCTACCTAAATCATGAAATAAGTTAGCTATTTCATCGTTTCCTCTATTTGAATCCCTAAAACAGGATTAAGGTTAGGTTTTCATACATAAATCGTATTTGGAATCGACGGCATAGCAAAATGGGCGAGATGATTCAGCCTGTGGGGTGGTGGGAGTGAATCCCAGTAATGATCCACTGATTTCTCTCTCTCTTCTCCTCACTCTTTTCTCCTCTTTTCTCTCTTAGGGTTAGAGAATTCGTAGGGAATGAGAGAGGGGTGGTTTAAGGGGATTATATAGGCCCAGAACTGATGTCAATTGCCCCGGGGCCATGGTATACTTAGGTTATAGCCAAAGGATGTGTGTTTCAGACAAACGGGACTCATCTAGAGGCCCATTTCTCACCTAAGTCATGGAGTAAATTCCCTGACCATGGATTTAAGCCAAGCTATGTTTTCAATCCGATTGGATTTGTGGATCGACCGTGGAGGACCTGTTTCAGTTCAACGGTCATCGTCACTCGATCAGGGCCACAAGTATACCAACATGTGTAGGGAAATTTTCCTAATCTAAGGGTATAGTTTGGTCAGAAACTGACGGTCTGAAATCTTCAATTTTGCTTGTAAGCAAATGGTCCAATTCACTTAATTTGAGTTCATTTTCTAAGGATATTTGCGTTTCTCACCCTCTTTCCTCCGGGCTCAAGTTGTGGGTTTCTGGATACTATTTGGGTTCGATTCCCGCGATGCTTGTCAAGCCCAGTATGGCGATCATAACCTTATAGTTTCGCGGTAATCGGACTTTCGACGCGTGGTTCAGGTTCGTTACGGAGTTTCAATGTGCTCCTAAGAGCAACTTGGTTTAAAGATTGTTCGTAGGTCTTTAGGTAATGTTGAGTTAGCCTTTCTAATGGTTTTGGGTCTTGCAGTTCATGTAGATAGTGGTTCAAGATAATTCACCAATTAATTTAGCTTAATACTTAACTAATTTTTATCTAATTCCTAAAGGATTCGGTCATTAAGGATTTCTGCCTGAGGTGATACTCAGGTCTTTGTATGGATTTTTCCGATACGTTACAATCTACCCCCTTAAAGAAAAAATTTTATCCTCGAAATTAGTACCTTTTCGTACTCTTTGAGAATCTGAAGGTAGTTCTTACGGACCTCGGCTTTCGTTTCCCAGGTAGCCTCTCCCTCAGTGTGGTGTGTCCATAATACTTTCACAAGCGGGATAACTTTGCTGCGCAGCACCTGTTCCTTCCTATCCAGAATATGCGTTGGTCGAAGTGCGTATGTAGCATCTTCACTTAGTTGCACTTGCTCCCACTTAATAATGTGAGTGGGATCAGGAACGTATTTCTTCAGCATCGATACGTGAAATACATTGTGCACGCATGCGAGTGGTGTGGGCAAGGTGAGGCGGTATGCTGCCACACCCACTCGGTCTAGAATCTAGAATGGGCCAATGAATCGTGGCGTAACCTTCCCCTTCTTACCAAAATGAAGAACTCCCTTCATTAAGGAAACCTTATGAAATACATGGTCCCCAACCTCGAATTTCAACTGCTGCTGTCGTGTATCGGCGTAACTCTTCTGTCTGTTCTGTGCTGCAAGAAGTCGACGCCTGATAATGTCGATCTTCTTTGAGGTCGCTTGTACTAAATCTAAGCCAATCAAACTCTTCTTGCCAACTTCTGCCCAATAATGTAGTGCCCGACATGGATGCCTATACAGTGCTTCGCAAGGAGCCATGTCATGCTCGCTTGAATGCTGTTGTTATAAGCGAACTCTGTATAGGGAAGACAGTCATCCCAACTGTCTTTGAAATCGAGTACACATGCCCGCAACATATCATCTAACACTTGATTTACCCGTTCCATCTGCCCGTCAGTCTGTGGGTGGAATGCGGTACTGAACTTTTGTTTCACCCCCATTGCTTCCTGGATTCGAGTCCAGAAGATAGACGTGAATCGCATGTCTCGATCTGACACATTCTCCATAGGCACTCTATGCAGACGTATTATCTCCTTAAAGTATAGCTTAGTTAAATCGTCTACTGAGTTTGAAACTCTAATAAGGAGAAAATAAGCCGATTTCGTCAATCGGTCCACAATCACCCAAATGGAGTCGTGTCCTTTCCTCGTCTTCAGCAACCCGGAAATGAAATCTCTAGATATGAAGTCTCATTTCCATTCAGCTATGGGCATGGGCTGAAGTAATCTAGGAGGTTGGCGATGCTCGGCCTTGACCTGCTGGCACGTGAGACAACGGGATACAAAATCTGCTATGTGGGCCTTCATGTTGTCCCACCAATATGAGCGCTTCACATTTCGATACATCTTTTTGTTACCAGGATGCATCGCCATCTTTGAGTTGTGAGCAGCTTTGAGGACTTCCTTCCTCAAGCCATGGAGACTCGGGACGCATATGCGGCCACGATAACGTAAACCCCCATCCGAACCAACTCTCCATTCAAAGTCTTCATCATCACTAGCTGTTTCCTCATCTTCATTAACCATTCATCTTCTCTCTGTGCCACGATAATTCGATCATCAATAAGTGGCTGTATACGAATATGTGCGACTCTCACGAACAACTCCTTTACCGTGAGCTTCTGCTCAAAGTCTCGTACAAATTCTACCATGTTCCATTCTTCAATCATTAGCGGAGCCACAAATTCTATTGTCTTCTTGTGGCTCAACACATTTACCACAAGGTTAGCCTTACCAGGATTGTAGGAGACCTCAAACTTGAAATCTTTCAAGGTTTCCATCCATCGCCGTTGCCTCATATTCAGGTCCCTTTGCGTGAATATGTACTTGAGGCTCTTGTGGTTGTAAAAGAGCTCAAACTCCTCTCCGCGGAGGTAATGCCTCCAGAGCTTTAATGCGAAAATAACTGCTATCAATTCCAGGTCATGTGTAGGGTAGTTTTCTTCGTGCTTTCTCAATTGTTGCAAGGCATATGCGATCACTTTGTCCTTCTGCATAAGAACACAACCCAAACTAACATAAGACATGTCGGTGTATATCATATATTTGACCCCTTGCTCTGGTAATACTAGCACGGGTGTGGATGTCAACTTGTCTTTCAGTTCCTAAAAGGCTGCTTTTGCCTTCCCATTTCAGGCAAACTTAAGATCCTTTCGAGTAAGCTGAGATAGCGGTCTGGCTATCTTGGAAAATTTTTTAATGAATTAGTGATCGTAGCCAGCAAGTCCCAAAAAACTCCTCACTTTTGTAACCGAACCAAGCTGCTGCCAGTCCTGAACTGCGGCCACCTTGGCAAGGCCCACAACGATACATTCCTTGGACACAACATGTCCTAGGAAGTTGACTTCTTCCTTTCAGAAGTCACATTTCTTGTACTGAGCAAATAACTGGTGCTTCCTGCGAGTATAGAAGACTGCCTGCAGGTGCTCTTCGTGATTCTTTTGGCTCTTGGAGTATATCAAGATGTCATCTATAAATATGATGACAAACCGGTATAGGTATGGCGAAACACCTGGTTCATGAGGTCTATGAACACTGCCGGTGCATTTGTGAGTCCAAATGACATTACAAGGAATTCATAGTGCCTAAAACTAGTTCTGAATGCCGTCTTCTGCATGTCTTCATCCCTGACGCGCAACTAATGGTACCCAAACTATAAGTCGATCTTTAAGAAATACTGAGCTCCTTTCAACTGGTCAAATAAATTGTCTATCCTGGGTAAAGGGTACTTGTTCTTGACTGTCACTTGGCTGAACCTACGATAATCAATACACAATCGCAGTGATCCATCCTTCTTCTTCACGAACAACACAGGTGCTCCCCAAGGAGATACACTCGGTCGTATGAAACCTGAATCCAGTAAATCATCAATATGTCTCCTCAATTAATCTATTTCACATGGAGGCATGCCATACGTGGGTATGGAAATAGGTGTCACACCAGGCACAAGGTTGATAGTAAAGTCGATCTTGCACTGAGGAGGTAATTTAGGGATCGTCTTAAACACTTCCCAGAAGTCCTGGACTATAGACGTGTTTCCAAGTGTCAGACCATTATGATCTTTCAATAAGGAAGCATCACAAAGAACTCGGAAGGGGCGACTGACCTGAACGGGGAAAGTGAAGGTCGTGTTTTCGAGCCCGTAAGCCGTCACCAGTCGAGTTTCACAGTCGCTCTTGGCCTTCATTTCAATAAGCCAATCCATGCCAAGGATGACGTCATAATAGTATATAGTGGTGACGATCAGGTCAACAGACACCACCCTGCTTCCTAAGTCTATCAAGCAACCCTTACAAAGCTTGGTGGCATCTGTGAAGGTTCCTACTTCCATAATGACTCTCACCCTAACCGCAGGGGTAGTATTCAACACTAAATGCTTGACCGTAGAGTATGATATCATTGAAATAGTGGACCCAGTGTCCACCAACAGAAAAACTGGTATACCTTGGATGTGGGCAGTGACTTCGAAGGCTAAAGGCACTGTAGCTGCTGACTCAGATGCTTCAGCTACAGGCACATGCACACGCACTTGTTGAGGATGATTTGGTTGTGCTACCATAGATCGTTAAGGCGGCCTATTTTGAGGTACATTTGGCCTATAAGAAGGCTATGCTGGCGGTGCTAATCGTAGAGGTGGAGCTAAAATGACTTGTGACAACTGAAGGTTGATCTTTTAAGGTAGCGTAAAGTTGTTATCCCTCATCTTGGTAAAGTAATAAGTGTCTATATGGCCCATCCTCTTACAGTAGGTGCACCATATATCAGATTACCTCTGCTGAGTCGGTGGAACCATAAGTCTGGGAGGTGAATTTGCACGTGGCCTCTTGTCGATGAATGGTCGGTTTGGCAAGTCAGGTCGGGGCCTCGAGCCCATGGACACACGTGTATGGGACAGTCTGTTGCCATCCTTCTCAGCTCGCAGGGATATACTCACTAGCTCAGCATAGTTAGGAATGCTAGCGCAACATATCTTCGTGCGGATTTCACGCCGTAGACCTTCAGAAAATCGCCACATCTTCATCGGCTCGTCTGTTAGTATCAAAGGAGCATATCTGGCTAGCTCCGTGAAGTAGTTATCATACTCTGATACGGTCATCCCTCCTTGTCGGAGGTAAAAACTCACCCTCCTTTTCATTACGGTAAGTGAGGGAGAAATACTTCCCATGAAAGCGAGTCTTAAATGCATCCCATGTCCATACGTATCCTCGGGCAACTGTTCGTAAGATGCTGTCCCACTAGAGACTGGCCTCCTTCTTAAACATGTACGTAACCAACTCTACCTGCTCTGCCTAAGTGCAGTGCAGTGGCTTCAGCATCTTAGAGATGCGGTCGAGCCAGTATTCAGCCTCCTCGGGCCTATGAGTGCCTGCAAAGGTGAGAGGTCGAAAATGTTAAAAGCGTTTGAATAAACCGCTAGCATTCATATTCCCAACAGGTTGCACAGGTGGTGCAGGCGGGACCATATTCATGTTCTGCACAAGGCCCCCCGCGATCATGGTCTAAACTTACTGTTGTTGCTGCATTAGGAGCATCTTCTGCTCTAACCTATCGGGAGGAGGAGCCGCCTAAGGCATGCATGGCATTGAAGTAGATGCACGGTTCTGTTCTGGAACCGGTGGTGCACTAGGTGTTGGCCCATTAGTGGGACCCGTGGTCGGCTATGAATTCGGTATGGTGTCATTATTAGGGCCTAAACTAGGGTCTGTGTGGCTATCGCTTAGGGGAGGTGCCTCGTCAAACAATCTACCAAGTACGAGTCATGTAGTGCTCCGAGTGCTCTTAGGTGACATTCCCTATATACAACATAGGGTGCAACCCATGTAAGATTTAGCATAATAATGCACACTTATCCAAACACCATTCACACTCTAAATCAAAAGAAGCTTCATGCATTTAATTTAACTAAAATCGTCATAATACATGAGATGTAGTCTTAGATGGATCATGACAAAAGATGCATGTAAGCTATTCTAACACAAGTTTTAAACACTAAACACACTAACAAACAACCAAGCCTATCACTATGCCTATCAAGGCTATTACAAAACAAACAGGAAACATGGATAACCCAAAGACGACTACAACACATGACTAGTCGTCCGACTCTGGTGATGGTGGAGGAGCACTCTTATCCTGAATACAGCACAGGAGGGCTTTTAGGGTGCAAGACATCTTCTTGCATTTCTTCTTCAAATAGGCCTGATTCTCCCTGACCTCTTGTCTCAAGGCGGCCTGATTCTCCTCAATTCTAGCCATGCGGGCTTCTAAGGTAGCCCAATCATGGCGGTCTTCATGTGTGACAGGAGGGCCTCCATCAGAGTCTTGGGCCTCCTCTTCTTCTTCCTGATCTCCCTCTTCATTATTGCCCTCGGTTCCATTGCCTTCCTCTCCACTTCCTTCTTCTCCATCACCACTTTCTTCCTCACCTTCACTTCCCTTGACATCTTCACTCTCTTCTTCTGTATCATCACTTTGCTCCTCAAGCCAGGCTTGGCATCACCTAAGGCCAATGCCCATGTTGTCGAGCGTATTTTCGCTGATAATGTGGATTGGGGCGACGTTATCCATATAGAGTCTGAAATTGTAGTAGCGAGCAATTTTACAAACAAGTCGACCAAAAGGTAGCGAGGAGCTTTCCCTAGTAGACCGTGCAGCGCGGATTATCTGAGATAGGACAAGAGTAGGAAGGCATACTTTCTCTCCTTGCCCAACTCTATACAAGAAATCCACCGTGAACCTTGTGTATTCAGTGCGGTTACTCCACCTAGGATACACGTTATACGTGCATATGTGGTGGAGCAGGTGGAAGTCGTTCGTCATCTTAGATGAAGTGAGGCTATTTTCCCGCCTCCAATGCTCGAGCTGGCCCCATAGGAAACGTGTGTAGCGTCTTTTCTCTTGCTCACTAGCGAGGTTCTTCTCACTAGCGTGTACCACACCTCTTTCAACTCCCATAATTTGGGCAATCTCGTCCATGCCAACTATAGTCTCCTGCCTTCCCAAAGGATAGTAAACTGGAGAGGCTTCAACAATGGGTTTCGAATGTGGGCATAGAAGGTGCGCATAGTGCCTTCGCTCGCATGAGTGTTTCCTTCAAATATGGGACCCCACCCATTTTCTAGGAGAAAGTCGATGACTGGATATGTCCCAACAACTTCTCATCAACGTGTACTTCAAACACGACCTTGTGGTTGCGAAACTTACCGAGATTGACGTCCGGTGGTAGCGATCTTTCCAACAGAATTTGAGGATCGAGGTCCCACTTGGACCTTCGTTCAAGCTCGACACTTGCACTGGCTTCGGCACCCGCCCTCTTCATAGTACGGCGTGGTCGGCTCGGCTTGGCCTCATCCGGGGCCGCTGTCTTCTTTCCCATGAGAGAAAGGAGCGTAGAGATTGAGAAGATGATGGTGACAAACTCAAAAAGAGCCATTGGAGGTCGAAACACTTGAAGGATAAGATAGGTTGGTGGGTTTTTGGAGGTTTTGAGACACAAAAGGAGGGCCCTTGTGTTCAATAGATGGAAATAGGGAAGCTAGAAAGATAAAAACGATAGTTTCAAGGCAATGGAGGTGGGTAGATGCAATGGGTAGAAGATTTGGAAAGTTATGAGACACAAAAGAGGCTTTTGTGCTCAAAGGGGTGGAAATGGTGAAGATGGGGAGATGATATTGAGGGATAGTGAAGCAATGATGAATAAGGAAGAAGATTTTTAAGGTTTGAAATGTATGGATGAAAGGATTTGAGAGGAAAAGAAAGGTTTCAGGGGTTTGGGAGTGAAGATGGAGTGGAAGAGGCATGCAATGGGTCAAAACAACCCCAAAAAGGGTTTCAAGAGATGGTGGGGTGGTCCCACATGTGTGCTAGGGCCCTCTTAGCTGGGCGGTGGGTGGTGCACCGTCGACCGGGCGGTGTCGCCGAGTGGGCACTGTGAAGGCGGGCAGTGTGTCGCCGACCTCTCTTTGGACCTCGACGGTGGCCACCTCTTCCCAGGATGCCGGAAACATGCGGGATCCCCCCTAGGTCCCACTGTATTTTATGGTGTGGCCCCCCACATCCGTTTGAGGTGCTTCTGAGTTCCAACTCGTATGTATTCAAGCTTTTTGGCATGTTTTGAGCGTTGGATTCACCGGATTATCATCCCAACTTGTCGATTAACGGTCTAAAAAGAGGTGGGGATCATTTCACATGATCTTATACGCATATGGGCTGCATTTTAGCTGTCAGTTTTGCCCGTCGGTGAAACTAGTTATCTTACATTAGTTTCTACATTTTTTTTGGCCCCTACCCAATTCAAAGTACGTCAGTGTGTGTCGTGTTACCATAACCCAGGTCCAGTTTAATCCAAATCATTCCCTGATACCAACTTGCAATGCCTCAAAAATTGGGGGTCGTGTAAAGCTCAATTCCCGAGTTCCAACGCATCACTTATACAACATAGATAATGATGATTAAATATTGTCCATATTAGTACATTAAACATGAGTGGGATTACACCTAAACAACATATCATACTCCAGAGTTACTTAAATTGGGTAAGTGAAAGATTGAGATGAACATATAAAGCACGTAAATGTTTATCAATCTCCAGAGTATAAGTATGTTACCAGGCTAAATAAATACAAGTGTTTGTTCCAAAATTTATAAAATATCAAAATTTAACTGTCCAACTAATCCATGTAACCCTGTAATCCCGACGAATTAGAACAAGGTCTACAGAGACCCACCTGATAGCTGAATATAGGAGAATTTCTCCTCCTCATCCATGAAGTCCAGCTCTGTCACATAAGCCGCATCACAACCTACATCTAAATCAGAGTCTGATTGGTGTTTTAAAACACCCTCCCAGAGTGGGAGTAAGTGATCAACTCAGTGGTACTATAAGGCAAAGGTTAATATGTTATTAATTCAATCAAACAGTAATGATAAAACAATACAACAATCATATCTTAAGTACTCTTGTTAATGAAGGAATGATATGCGTAATGATGCATGCCCTCACCTGCACTCCCTCAGCGACTTCATCTCACGATCGCGCATGGCAAACTCCCTAAATGTGCGCTTCCTCGCCAAAGCACATGCAATGCAATGCATGATCATGTTAGCCAAGTAATTTATTAAGCTTATTCATACAACAGATTCGTCAAGCTAAGGTACCTTCCTTTTATATCATTTACCCAAACAAGGATCCATCTAGGGTCGTCAATCCTAGTTAGTCACATACGATAGGCAAGTTATAGGGCATCACCCCTGTTGAACACAATGGATAGGTAAGTTCATGAGTTACACTCGAGGTCACTGTGGAGAGGCTCGTCACCGTCAATGTAGGCCTATTTTATACTGAGGTCACTATGGGAGGCTCGTCACCTGAACGTAGGCTGACAACTCAAATACAGTGTCCTATACACCACCATATTCGACTCATGAGTTTGGGTTGCTCACTGGTCACTACGGGGAGGCTTGTCACCCCAGCGTAAGCTAACAGTTCGACCACGGTGTCCCATACACCACCATGTCTGGCTCATGCATCTTAGCGGATCTTGTTACCATGGTTAAACGGGCTTTACATTAGTAAGCAGAACCTTAGATTCAAGCAGTAGTGTCCATACATGGTAAACACACAATAGGCTAATCGGGTTATTTGACAAGTGCGATTGGTACAAGCACACGTTAAATTGATCGACATGAAATGCATGAGCACTTCATGTGGGCTAACCACTGTCGACTATCAGCGTACGTCTCGAATTCATCGAACGTGTCTAATGTGGTGAAACGAAATCGGCCATCAATTGGGAATCGTTATCGATTGCTTGGACTACGTAGTAGTCCCAAACATACTCAAATGCAGCATGTGGATACATGTGATATTCATAACAGCATTTAACAGACAATTTAAATATAAATCTCATTTGAGTATTTTATCAAACACATTAGACAGGTTAACATACATATGCATTTCATCTATAAGTCATATAGTGACAATTTACAATACATGAAGAAAAACTATTCATATGACTAAGGAAACTAAGAGTCCTGTCTCAATACACTTAATAAGTACAATCCAGTAACAAAATATCATTCAGACATTTTATCAAACACTTAGACTACATAATAATATATACATAAAATTAATTAGTTATATCATAAATTAAGGCAGATCCTTTCATAAAGGGGTTGTCATACGTACAACAAACATATATTCTAGATTAAAGTCATGCCAAGCATAAATTATAATAACAATTTCATTCAATCATTTCAACAAACACATAGAATGCATTTTGTATTCACATAGTATACACATATGTATAGTTTATCAAATACATTGTAACTAAGATCATATAGCAGCAATCAAGTCAGACATAAATTATTGCTAACATTAAAATCCTTGAAAACCATAACCTAAACATTTATAGTCTGCACCTTTCGTCGATTTGCTCGTTACGAAGTTGGTTCATACACTACGCTTCCATCTACAGCACAACGACTACCTAAATCACGAAATAGGTTAGGTATTTCGTTGTTTCCTCTATTTGAATCCCTAAAATAGAATTAGGGTTAGGTTTTCTTACCTAAATCGTATTTGGAATCAACAGCGTAGCGAAACGGGAGAGATGATTCAGCCCGTGGGGTGGTGGGAATGAATTCCAGCAAAGATCCACTGATCTCTCTCTTCTCCTTACTCTTTTCTCCTCTTTTCTCTATTCTCTCTCCTAGGGTTAGAGAATTCGTATGGAATGAGAGATGGGTGGTTTAAGGGCATTATATAGGCCTAGAACTGATGTCAATGGCCCCATGGCCATGGTATACTTAGGTTATAGCTAAAGAATGTGTGTTTCAGACAAATGGGACTCATCTAGAGGTCTATTTCTCACTTAAGTCATGGAGTAAATTCCCTGACCATGGATCTAAGCCAGGTTATATTTTCGGTCTGATCGAATTTGTGGATCAACCGTGGAGGACCTGTTTCAGTTCAATGGTCATCATCACTCGATCAGGGCCATAAGTATACCGACATGTATAGGGAAATTTTCCTGATCCAAGGGTATAGTTTGGTAAAAAACTGACGGTCTAAAATCTTCAATTTTTCCTTTAAGCGAATGGTCTGATTCACTTAAGTTCGAGTTCATTTTCTAAGGATATTTGCATTTCTCACCCTCTTTCCTCCCGGCGCAAGTTGTGAGTTTCTGAATATTATTTAAGTTCGATTCTTGCGATGCTTGTCAAGCCCAGTATGGTGGTCATAACCTTATAGTTCACGGTAATTAGACTTTTGACGTGCGGTCCAAGTTTGATATGGAGTTTCAATGTGCTCTCGAGAGCAGCTGGGTTTTGAGATTGCTCCTAGGTCTTTAGGTAATGTTGAGTTAGCATTTCTAATGGTTTTGGATCTTACAGTTCATACAGATAGTGATTTAAGATAATTCACTGATTAATTTAGCTTAGTACTTAACTAATTTTTGTCTAATTCTTAAAGGATTTGGTCATTAAGGATTTCTGCCTGAGGTGGTGCTCGGGTCTTTGTACAAATTTTTCTGAGACGTTACAAAGATCCTCATTCTAGCTTTCCAGTAGAAATACTTCAAGCCATCAAAGGGTGGTGGCTTAGAAATGGATATACTATCGAAATTTGACATTGCAATAGCTCTGGATATAGCTCTAGGAAGTTAATCCTAAAAAGTGCAACCTCGCTCTGATACCACTGGAAAGGACGAGTTATAGATGTCTTAGAGGGGGTGTGAATATGACAATGTCAAATAATTCGATACAATATGGAATAATAAATCAATGAAATACAGTATTGCAAAGTATTAAATCCTTGATACGAAATAGTTCGTAGGACAACCTTACACTTTAAAGATTTAGGTAGGACAACTTTATTTCACGATATCTTTGAGATCAAAATATCGAACTCTTGCAAGGAATAACTAAATCACAATATAACAAATAATAAAATCCAATCACCACAATACACAAAAGAGTTATAGCGATTCGGTGCCTCAATGTAACCTACTCAACTCCCAAAATTACTACCATCACAATTTTGTCTTTCACTATTTCAAGGTTTTCCAGGGTCACCTTAACTACCTTATATAGTTATTGCAATTTTCACATGTTATTACAATCAAACCTACTATGTGATTTTATGAGGTCACCATGAACAAACTCGCCGAGATTTTTGGGCTATCTTAGAAAAACCCAAACTGAAGTAATTTAAAACAAACAGTACTTATCTTCAATTTGGCGAGTCGAAGTCATAGCTGTAGCTTGAGTGTAGCGATCTTCTTCTTGGGATATTGATGAAGCCGATGTATGAGTTCAACCCAAAAAGATGTAAAGAGATCTAATAGATTTTCAATGAAATGAATGAAACCCTATTGTTGCAGATTCAATTCTCCTTCTTGTCAAAGTAGAGTATGGATTACTCTTATCAAAACAATTTAATCTAACTTTGAAAAGGTGAATAGAATAACCTAATAATAAAATATAAATTACAACACAAATAGCTTAAAGAGGATTGAAGGATATTTCTCTATAATGCAATAAAAGACTTTGAATTTTCATGTTTTAAAATATAAGAGAAAGCCTCTATATATATCCAAGGATCTGTGTAGTTCGGCTGGCTGAACTTCAAAGATTACATTCCAATTAAAATCTAGAAATCGTGGGATAAAATCTTTCAAATCTTTGGTTAGCCTAAGTTAAGTTCAGCTGGCCTAACCGATATGGATTCTGAAATCGATCCATTGTTGGAAACTTGACCGAACCACCTTGGGCTGGCTGAACCTACCACAAAATAAAAGATCTTATGAGATCTGAATTTTGTCATAATTTTGCAGGGTTGGTCGAAGTAGTTAGGCTGGCCGAACTAGACGTCGGGCTTATCTAACTTGAGTTTATTTAATATAAAATGTGATTCAAAATATGCATGAGTGAAATACACCTAACCTATGGTCCAACTATGTTTATACCACCTGTAGGTTGACTCATAGGAAGTGTGTTGAACTTCGAACTATGGATGATCTTGCTTTGAGATATTGAATCTTCTTTCCAAATACTTGATTGAGTTAATAGCTTATCTTTAGTCGAGCTTGCGATCATAACCGGACTATAAAATTTGACAAATTAAGATGTGCTTTAAGTATAAGCACTTATAGCAATTGACCATCCAAGGGATCCTTTATGCTCAATGAGAGTGGAAATAAGAATACTCTCTTACTCCTTCTTAAGGTGGGAAGAAATCACCACTGAGTATCTCTTATCTTAACCTAAGTAGACATATTTAAGATCAGTGGGTAGAGGTTTTAGGTCAAGCTTTGGTGCTTTAGGGCAATTTCTTAAATTGTGACCTCCAACGGTTAGCTTTGAGTACCGGCATAACATCAAGCAAAGCATCCATCTCCCTAATCATGTCATCATCTAAATCAGGGGGTGGGCTAAGCATGTCTCGAGAGTGTCAGATTATAGAGTCAGAAGTGCTTTATCTTCTATAAAAGAATCTATTAAATTAATGTCATGGATATCATTAACATCCTCTGATTATTTTCTCATGTTGAAAAAGATATTGAAAGAGGAGAGCTAACAGTTGAAATTACGGTAATGACCGCTTTAGTTGAAGTAGGAATATGCCGATATGTCCTAGAGGGGGGTGAATAGGACTTTTTAATATTTTCTGACAATTCAAAATCCTATCACTCTAATCCTAAAAACAAGCATACATTAGGATTACTACAGAGTAACTCTACTGCCTTCTAAGCCTGGTAGAGGATCCAATCATAAAACTATTTGAGAGATAAACAATATGCAAATTAGTTTTTAATGGATATGATTGTGTGTGAGAGGCGCGATCTTAGAAAATTAAGTATGAAAGTATTTAAGTAAATCACATATGTAATGGAAGACAATAGCAATATCAAACACAGTCATTTTTATAGTGGTTTGACTACTTGTCTACTCCACTTCCGGCAAACGCACTCAACCCTTGAGTGTACCGGATCTTACTAATGAGGTTTTACAATAGGTTCACCTCAAACCGGAGGTTTTAAATCAAGTTCACCTCTAACCAGTACAACTTACACTTAGGCTGATACAATGTATCTACACGACATTGTTTATGCTCCCATGAGCAAGGGTCAACACATAGCACCCAACTTTTAGGACACACTGGCCAAGGACCTTCACAAGGACCTAAAGGTTTATGCTCTCCACAGAGCAAGGGTCAACACAAATCACCCCCACGTACACTCTCGCTAGAGGCCTCCTATGAGGACTTGCAAGGGGTGAGAAACACCTTTGACCCAATCCTAAGAAGGAATGACCCAATCCTCTGGACTCTAATGACTTACAGATAAGTAAATGAGCTCTGTTTAGCGCATTGTTGAATCTCCTCCTTTGATAACAAAGAATCTTCTGCTTCCTTGAACCGCAACTCAGAAGATGTACCAATACATGGCGACGGGTTGGGTCAAGGTTATAATGGAATCCAATTCTATTAAATGTTTTCCTATAAGGGAGATAGAGCGATTCCAATCATCTATGCGTTCAAGGCATCCTAGCTTAATGATTTTCCATTAAGGTGGTAGCTACAGGATCCTTGAATGCGGAAGTTCATTCTCCAATCCACTCTATTAAATGTCAATGATGAGGGTGGATTGGAGGATGAACTCCCATGAGAGAAAAAGGCTTAGGATATATGATCTAGGGTTAAACACACAAAAACGCTCTCTCTTTTCTCTTACAAACAAGCAAGGTCAAGTTCTCATTAAATAAGCAAAAAGGTTCCAACGGATATAAAACGGTCATATTTTTAACAGAGTTCAATATCATCGAGCAGGGTCGATATCATCGAGTGTATACTCTCGATAGCATCGACTGACCGCTCGATGACGTGAACTCAAATGTCAAACGCTTTTGAAACCTTTTTCCAGTTGGTTGAGGAAATCGAATATGCGACGATGTCATCAGATTTTAAACTCCGATTTCATTGACACGAGGTTCGATTCCTCGACATTTGAAAATGTGAGAGACTTGACTTTGAAGGTTTTTTAGGAACAGATGTGATCGAGCTTCACTCGATATCATTGAAATTTGAATATCGATGATATCGAGGGCAGTGTCGATTCATTGATAATTCCAAGATATAAGTTTACTGAACAGTTTCTGTCCACTTTCGGTGGTATCGACCATGCCTCGATATGATCGATATTTGAATATCAATTTTATCGAGTGACCCTCGATCCGAGAAAAAATATCCTGAAAAACTTATTAGATGTAAATGTGTCCTAATCTGATATCATTGAAGGGCTTTCGATATCATCGAGATTTGAACTTCGAGGATATCGAGAAGCTCTTGGATATATTGAAGATTACATAGTTTGCCTTAGCAGAACCTTGGACATAACAGACCCGATGTCAATTTTATCGAGTTTACTTGATGGACTTGAGATTCTATTTTTGATGATATCGAACCCTCTATCGATATATCAAAAATTTTGTCCAGATATCTTTGTGGTTGTTGGACATCTTATGTCCTCATTTCGATAAAATTGAGTGAGCTTCGAGGACATCGACAACAAGGTTCGATTTCATTGAACCACTTGTCGATAAATCGACAAAGGCAGAAAACTTAGAGATTTTTCTGAGTTTGAAAAAAGTTTGCTGAACATAATCCCTTAAGGTGTTCTAACCAATTTTAAGGGTTTTAATTACCTGGTGTTTTGGGACATGGGATGTGAGGCTCAAGATTTACCTGTGACGAGTTCGGGCACACATCCAGTTGAGGCAGTTGCTTGATCAATCTTCCTATAGGGCTCTTTTACTTAGCTAACTCAACGCACACGCTAATTGACAAATCAGGGCACTTTCAATCTCCCCCTTTGTCAATTACGTGACAAAACACCAAAACACCCTAGAACAACGTCTAGAATAACACCTTAAATTGTGTGTACATGAACTTTACAGAAATTTTCAAATTTATCTAGTTTGCCCATATACACATCAGTAGCTGCTCCCCTTAGCAGCAATCTCCCCCTATTTCCTTGCAGCTGCTCCCCCTAACACCTGCATCACCATCAACAAACAGATACACACAATTTCCCTTCGGAGTGTGGATTTGTTCTCCCCCTTTTTATCAGTCATTGACAAAGGATAACGTAATAGTTGATATTGACTGAAGTTTAGATAATATGGGAGAACCAAAAGTCAGGGAGCATAAGTACAGTAGATAGATGAACAAGATCATCTCATTTCAGAAAACATATATGCTTATCAGGACAATAAGAGTAGTGAATAGCAGGTAATCTGAAAATAACGAGCAAGCATCACACGCATAGTTGATACAAACCAAATAAACCAGGGAGAACAGGGAATTGCAAAATATGGCAGTAAGATACATTAAATGTAATTAACCATAGCCCAACAATTCCAAAAAAATATATATACTGCCCATGATTGGCAGCAGTATATATGATCATTCATTCTATGCCAAAATAAAAATAAAAATCCAGCCCATCCATGGGCACCCAAAAAGAACCATCAGTATCTAGCCCATCTATGGGCATATACATATCAAACAGAAGAATAAAAGAACCTGTTAGACTGTGCAGGTTAGTATGCTATCACAGACACTCATGTGATCGTAGGGCATTCAAAAAGATACCAATGCCCATACGCTGATATAAGAGACGAGTGTATGTGACAGATCCCAAATGACAGTACTAAGGCGGAGGAGCGGAGGAGGACGGTGCTGTATCATCTCATCGATAGGTGAGCAGATCTACCAATTGTTCCATCGTCTACTACACTCCATTCACTGGTCGTTCCAAGACAGTGAACTATGCATTCACGGACTCCTTGAGCTAGGTGACATCTCACTGTATTACTCCAATCCTATCCTGATGAAGCTTGAACCGTTTTGTATGTTCGGGGTCAGACAGGGGTAGAGCCTGTTGAGATGAAAGAGGGTCATCCTCAGCCATTCCAGCACCTTCTGCTAAAGCATCCCCTTCACCACGTTCACCTTCTTCTTGAATCCCTTCTTTAGATATTTCTTCGAGAAATTTGTGGAACTTTAAATCCGTCATTCTAATATTGGTCTTGTTGAAGTCTTGAAGGGGAAGTTCTGGATCGTTTGATGTTGAAAAGCTGATTGCATTGCATATAGAGTTAATAATCCAAGGATAGGGAAAATGCACGTCCCAAGAGGTATGGATGGCATATACCAGCTGATGAATAATCAGGGTAGGAAGGCAGATTTTAATTCCTGTAGCTATGGAGTAAACTATCATGACCATGAACCTAGTGAGATCCGAACGATTGGTACTTCTAAGATACACATTGGAGGCAAAGATACCATGCAAAATATGATACCGAGGTTCCATGAACTTTGATTTTAGTGCATTTCCTTGATACTAAAGGATATCACGACCATGACAGAGAAATTTGGTAACCATGGACCGAGTTTCAGGGCTTTCTGGGTCTAAGTTTGGGAGACCAACGTGTGATAGTGTAAGCCCAAGAATGTTTGCAACCGATGCAGGAGTGATCTCTTCATGATCACCATCAACAAAAACTGTGATGGATGGAGGATCAGACACTAGCGAATGACAGGAGGTAAAGAAATGGTAGGTCCGTTCATAGTGACAAGAGCCCCCAAAATCAAGTAGAGACAGCCATACGAGTTCAGCTAATAGGGGTTCCAGATTATAGGGCTGTAGGCATGCCATGTCGACCCTTCTTTCAAAAACTAACTTCCGCCCAGTGTATTTTGCCAGCACCGGATTCACCTTGGCAGGAGGAGGCGCTGGAGCTTCGAATTGGGTCTTGCCGCATGCGGTTTGTCGTGTCTGCTGGCGAGTGAAAGTCCGACGTTTAGTAGCTCTTGCCCTTTCCCTTGGAGCAAGAACTTTCTGTCGGGAGGATCGCGAAGATTCTCCAGGCTCGGACAATTTCCCTTTGTCCTTCCCCATTTTTCGATTCTCACAGAAAGGGATTTGAAGAGATTGGAGATAAAGGAGCAGAGTTTCTTTTGAAAATCAGGAAATACCCTAACAAGACCAAGATGGAATCTTGATTGTGAGGAGGGAATGGAAGGAGTATTACCTGATTTGAGGGATGTCCGGAACCCACCGATGAACCTCTGACTGAAGGGGACGAGCAAGGAGAAGGAAAAAGAACTTTTTAGAAAGAAAATGTGATTTTTCCCGCTCGACCGCCTTTTATCGAGCTGTATGCTTCGATATCATCGAATGTCATTTTGATGATATCGATTGACCCCATTCAATGTCATCGAGACTGTCTTCGATAACATTCTCGATCATGTGACATCTCGGATTCCAAAGAGGTGTCGATGATATCGATCCGTTGTTGATTTAATCGAGAGTCCATATGTTTTTATTGACATACATATTGAATGTATATATTTTCTTCATTTATCAGCTTATCGACAATCTTTTATTTATAATAAAGTATCTCTTTATATCAACCAGTAAACTCAGCAAAAATTTTGTATAGGATTGTACAATCCAAAATTATAAACATCAAGATGTTTATATACAAAAGTTGAGGTTAGAGACCTCCGATATAACATTAAGAGTTCAACAAAATTGCATCACTTCAACAGCTATCCAGATCTAGATGCATGATCTGGACTTGTCTTTCCATGCTTAATATTTCAAGGCATATGAATAAAGGGAGTTATCAGGCAAATTTTCTTTTCTTTCACTATCCATTTTGTCATAGGATTTTTAATTTTGGTGCTTTTAGTTTCTTTAGTCAAGTTTGGCAACTGAATCATGTTTCCTTGTCTTATAAATTCATTAGTGCCCTTATTTAGTTCAGCCGCTTGATTCAATAATTCCTCCATTTTGTTGGTCATTCTAAATGGTGATGAATGTGTACTTCTCCTATTCATATCCCTAGGTGGATTCTTTACATTTTGTATTGTTCCTCTCATTGGTCTGTATTTACCGGTATGATTTTGACCAAAATTATGTTGAGTCCATTTAGGTGACATGCATTTAAACTTATAATGATCAGAATCACCACATAAATGACAAACAGGAGTGGTTCTTGTTTTACTTCTTGACGTAGCAGATTTTTCAGCCATTGGTGCTGCATTTCCAGTTTTTGTTTTAAATTTATCATATCTAAAGCCACTCTTGTCATTTCCGGGTCTTCCCATACCTAAGAGTTTTTCTAATTTCTCACCACTCTGGGAAAACTTATAGTTTATCTTAGCAAGTTTTTTGGATTCTTCTAAATCAAATAGGAGTGTGTGATTCTCATTTTGAAGGAGCATGTTTTTATCTTTTAATAGCTCAACCTGTTTGTTTAGCTTGTCAGACTCGGATTTAAGGAAGGTATTGATTCTTTCTAATCTATCATTATCTGAATGATATTGCTGTAAATCATTAATTAGATGTGTATTAATTTTTAAAGTTTTATCCAGATCTTTTTGTAGTAATTCCTTTTTATTTTCAGACATTTCAAGTCTTTTAAGGATGTTAATGTTATGTATATAGAGTTGATTGTAAACATCCTATAATTTATCTTATTCTTCTTCTTCCTTCTGAGTTTCCTCATCATTAGATGGAAATGATTTAGTGGCTTGTGGTTCTTCATCATTCTTAGTTTCGATGGGAATGATTAGAGCAATAGAGACCATAAGAATTTTCAGGGATTTCTGGTCTCCATCACTTTCTGAGTCGCTGCATTCTGAGTTTGATTCTTCCGTATCATCCCATGTGGCTGCCATTGCTTTTCCTTTGGTTTTTCTATTTGGGTAATCAGTAGACAGATGTCCAAAAGTTTGACAGGTATAACATTGTGGTTCCTTGGACTTTTTACCAGATTTACCTGTGAAATGTTTGTTGTTCATCTGTCTTCCTTTAAATGGTCGGCCACAATTTTCTGAAAGAACTTTCTAAACCGTTGAGCCAATAAAGCCACTTCTTCATCTTTGTTTTCTCTTTTACTCTCAATGTCCTCATTTGTTGTATTCTTTGAAGTTTTGAGGACAGTGGTTTTGGATTTAGGGGTTTGTTTGAAATGTAGTTCAAATGTTTGTAGGGAACCTACTAGTTCTTCTACTTTCATTTCATCTATGTTTCTACATTCTTCAATGGTTGTTACTTTAGGATTGAACCGTTCCGGCAGTGATCTTAGTATTTTCCTACAGATTTTTAGGACCAGAACTTTCTCACCTAATCCATCCATGGAGTTGCAAATGATGTTTAGTTTTGTGAAAAACTCCATGAAGGTCTCATGCTCTTCCATTCTGAGAGTTTCAAATTGTGATGTTAGGGGTTGCAGTTTGGATCTGTTCACAGTGCTTGTTCCTTCATGAGTTGTTTCTAACAAATCCCATGCTTCTTTGGCTGTCCCACACATACTGATTTGATTGAAAATGTCTTGGGATACAACATAGTAGATAACATTCATAGCTTTGGCTTCTGATGTTTGTTTTTCTTTATCGAATGTTGTCCACATTTCTTTGGATTTCGATTTGGTGATAGCTGTGCCATTTTCAAGTACTATTTGTTCGGTTGGTGGTACGTATCCTCTTTCAACAATGTCCCAAGCATCATGATCCAAAGATCTCAGAAAGTAGTGCATTCTAGCCTTCCAGTATGCATAATTTGATCCATCAAACACTGGAGGTCTAGTGACCAATGAGCCCTCTCCTTTTACCACATTACCAGCTTCAATCAAGATCACTCTCTAGGCGATGAAGCCCTTAAGAGAGACCCGCTCTGATACCAATTGAAACTGTGGTAATGACCACTTTAGTTGAAGTAGGAATATGCCAATATGTCCTAAAGGGGGGTGAATAGGACTTTTTAATATTTTATGACAATTTAAAATCCTATCACTCTAATCCTAAAAACAAGCATACATTAGGATTACTACAGAGTAACTCTACTGGCTTCAAAGCCTGATAGAGGATCCAATCATATAACTATTTGAGAGATAAATAATATGCAAATTAGTTTATGATGGATATGACTGTGTGTGTGAGGCATGATCTCAGACAATCATGTATGAAAGTATTTAAGTAAATCACATAAGTAATGGAAGACAATAGCAATATCAAACACAGTCATTTTTTTAGTGGTTCGACTACTTATCTACTCCACTTCTGGCAAACGCACTCAACCCTTGAGTGTACCGGATCTCACTAAGGAGGTTTCACAGTAGGTTCACCTCAAATCGGAGGTTTTAAATCAGGTTCACCTCTAATCAGTACAACCTACACTTAGGCTGACACAATGTGTTTACACGACACTGTTTATGCTCCCATGAGTAAGGGTCAACACATAACACCCGACTTTTTGGCCACACTGGCCAAGGACCTTCACAAGGACCTAAAGGTTTATGCTCTCCATAGAGCAAGGGTCAACACAAAGCACCCCCACGTACACTCCCGCTGGAGGCCTCCTATGAGGACTCGCAAGGGGTGAGAAACACCTTTGTCCTCTGGACTCTAATGACTTATAGATAAGTAGATGAGCCCCGTTTAGCACGTTGTTGAAGATCTCCTCCTTTGATGATGAAGAATCTTCTGCTTCCTTGAACTGCAACTCAGAAGATGTACCAATACATGGCTACGGGTTGGGTCAAGGTTATAATGGAATCCAAATCTATTAAATATTTTCCTATAAGGGAGATAGAGCGATTCCAATCATCTATGCATTTAAGGCATCCCAGCTTAATGATTTGCCATTAAGGTGGTAGCTATAGGATCCTTGAATGCGGAAGTTCATTCCCCAATCCACTTTATTGAATGTCAATGATGAGGGTGGATTGGAGAATAAACTCCTATGAGAGAAAAAGGCTTAGGGTATATGATCTAGAGTTAAACACACAAAAGCACTCTCTCTTTTCTCTCACAAACAACCAAGGTCAAGCTCTCATTAAATAGGAAAAAAGGTTCCAATAGATATCAAATGGTCAAATTATTGACAGAGTTCGATATCATCAAGCAGGGTCGATATCATTGAGCGTATACTCTCGATAGCATCGATTGGACGCTCGATGACGTGGACTCAAATGTCAAACACTTTTGAAACCTTTTTCTAGTTGGTCGAGGAAATTGAATATGCGTCGATGTCATCAGATTTTGAACTCCAATTTCATCAACACGAGGTTCAATTCCTCGACATTTGAAAATGTGAGAGACTTAACTTTGAAGGTTTTTCAGGAACATATGATTGACATTCACTCGATATCATCGAAATTTGAATATCAATGATATCGAGGGCAGTGTTGATTCATCGATAATTCTAAGAAATTTTCCAATAAGTTTGCTGGATAGTTTCTGTCCACTTTCGATGGTATCGACCATGCCTCGATATGATCGATATTTGAATATCGATTTTATCGAGTGACCCTCAATCCGAGAAAAAATATCTTGAAAAACTTGCTGGATGTAAATGTGTCCTAATCCGATATCATCGAGATTTGAACTTCGAGGATATTGAGAAGCTCTTCGATATATCGAAGATTACATGGTTTGCCTTGGCAGAACCTTGGACACAACAGACTTGATGTTAATTTTATCGAGTCTACTTGATGGACTCGAGATTCAAATTTCGATGATATCGAACCCTCTATCGATACATCAAAAATTTCGTCCAGATATCTTTGTGGTTGCTGGACATCTTATGTCCTCACTTCCATAATATCAAGTGAGCTTTGAGGACATCGACAACAAGGTTCGATTTCTTCGAACCACTTGTCGATAAATCGACAAAGGTAGAAAACTTAGAGATTTTTTTGAGTTTGAAAAAAAGTTTCTAACCATAATCCCTTAGGGTGGTCTAACCAATTTTAAGGATTTTAATTACCTGGTGTTTTGGGACATGGGATGTGAGGCCTAAGATTTACCTGTGACGAGTTCAAGCACACATCCAGTTGAGGCAGTTGCTTGATCAATCTTCGTATAGGGCTCTTCTGCCTAGCTAAGTCAATGCACATGCTAATTGACAAACCAGGGCACTTTCAATAGTCCTAGAGGGGGTGTGTGAATAGGACTATGCCAAATAAAAATTCATATTACAGATATGATGAATAAATCAAAATAAATTACTGATCTCAATAGCAGTAGTATTGAGAAATTGATTCAAACTTTGTTCATAGAATAACCTTACACCAAAAACAAATGTTTTAGGTAGGACAACTTGATTTCATGAATGTAGTAAGGATTAAAATCACAAACTAAGTAAGAGACAAGAGAAAGCTATCTATTACAAGCATTCACCACACAACCAAATTATAATCATTCACCACATATACAGAAATTTAAATCATTCACCACAAACACTAGAAGTTATAGTGGTTCGGTGTGAACACCAACTGTTCTCAAATAGCAACACCTACTCCACTCCCAATAATCACAACCCACGTGATATTAACATTTACTAATAATCAAGGTTTTCACACGTTCACCTTAAAACCTATACAGTTGTGTTTTTAGATGGGCTATTGCAAACAAAACCCCACGCTAAGATTTTCTGGCTATCTCAGTCAAAACCAATACATGAGATTTTCTAGATATCTTAAAGAAACCAAAAATACAAATACAGAATGATACTTATCTTCCGTTTTGAAGACATACTTGATGTAGCCCGTAGAACCGCTTCGTTTGATGTAGAACGTTCAATTTCCAGTAATTCAATCAAGGGTTCTACATTCTAATTGATTTTAAATTAGTTCAAACCTTACGCTACTCATTTGAATCCTTTAGATCTCAAAAATAAGGGTGATTACTCTCTTTTGAAAAATAAGATTCATAAACTGGAGATCAAAGAATCAAAATAAAAAGCTATAAACATAAATTTAAAATACCGCGCAATAGCTTGAAGATAGTAGGGACTTCTCTCTTTCTTAATAGAGGCTTTTGAAAACTTGAATTAATTGATTTGGAATGAGAGAAGGCCTCTATTTATGGGCTGAAATTCGGTTGCTTCGACTCATCTAAAATCTAACAAAATTTTAAATTTTTGGCTCGATCGGATAAAACCATTCTTCGACTGGTCAAAGACCCTGTTCGACTAGTCGAGGGCCCTGTTCGACTGGTCGAGCATTGCCTTTGACTGGTCGAGGGAGTAAAAAATTAGTCACTAGACTTCGAGTCGAGCCCCCTTCGATTGGTCGAAGGTGTTCCTTTGACTGGTCGAGCACCTTGCTCGACTGGTGGAGAAACCATCAGAATTATTCGTTTTTTGAGTTTGAATCTTGGACTAGTTGAACCAAGGCTTGGACTAATCAAATTAAGGCTTAGACTAGTCGAACTAAAGCCTAATAAAAGTATATAACCCCATATAAGTTTAGCATTTGGGAGAACCTAAGCCTAAGGTCTTTCTAGGGTCATTTATCCCTGACAAAGCTGGACATTGAAGTGTATAAAATGAATCTTCTACTTAAAGGTGGAGCTTGATCTTCTACCAGCAGTAGAACTTGAGTATTCTTTAGCATGCATTATCCACGTCTTGAACTTGTTCTTGCACTATACACACTTTATGATTTGTTCTTGAAGGTGAACTTTCCAGCACTTGAAGTTGAACTTGAAGGTGAACTTTCCATCATTTGAAGTTGAACTTAAGGGTGTTTTGTCTCAATGAAATTTAACAAAATAAAAGTGTGCACAACACTAACAGATATTAAGCTCCAATGTCATATTTTTGAAAGATAAATTCATAATTCCACTCCTATAATTGATGATTGCGTTTGATATAGTAAGGAATGGATGACCAAGAATGATGGGAATTTGATTGCTCTTATCTACAATGGGTTGAGTATTCAAGATAATAAAGTCTACTGGATAGTAAAATTTATCAACTTGGACTAACATATCCTCAATCATCTCTCTTTGTACATGAACTGAGCGATCAGCAAGTTGTAATGTAGTCCGGGTGGGTTTTAATTCACCTAGACCCAATTGTTCATATACCGAGAAAGGAATCAAATTAATGGTTGCTCCTAAGTCAAGAAGTGCATGCTCAATTTGGTGATTCCTGATTATACAGGTGATAGTTGGGCTACTTGGACCTTTATATTTTTGTGGCACATCTTGCTTGAGGATAGCACTCACCTTTTCTGTCTGAAAAATTTTCTTTTGTATGTTTTGTCATCTTTTGGTAGTGCATAGATCTTTCAAAAAATTGGCATATGAAGGGATTTGTTTAACGACATCTAGTAAATGAATATTGACCTTCACTTAAGCACATCTAAAATATCCTTAGAATTAGATAGAGGTTTTGGTGCAATCAACTGCTGAGGGAATAGCGCAATCAACTTACATACTTTTTTCATTTCTTCCTTTTGTGGAGCAATGCTAGGTCTATCATTTTCATCTTCTTCCAGGTCCTTAGGCTTTTCAGCCCTCACCGGAATAGATTTGTCAATTGTCTTTCCACTCTTAAGAGTGGTGATAGACTTGGCTTGCATCATTTGATTTGAAGAGCTTGGGTCACTAATTTCACATTATGGCTTTGGATTGGGGAGAGGTTGGGCTAGAAGCGTCCCTTTCTCCCCACTCATTAAGTGTGACTCAATCCTTTGAATTGACGATGCAAACATTCTTATTGTTGTTTTGAGATCCTAGAATGCATACACTGTATTCTGGTTGAATAGCTCTTGGTTTTGCATTAATTTTTAAACTGTATCCTCTTGAGGCCTCTTTTGATTTAAGAATTGTATAAGGGCCTCTTGTGGGTTAGCCATTTGTCCATTCCTCTAACTAAAATTTGGATGGTTCCTCCAGCTAGAATTGTATGCATTTAAGGTGGGTCCTCTGAAAGGTCTTTTGTAGTTGTTTACGATATTCGATTGCTCATTCAATATTTCTTGAAAAAAATAAATTGTTAGGCAATTTTCAGTTGTATGTATGTTACAAGTATAAATAACACAAACAACTTCCGCAGCCTTTTCGGGTTCTGCCTTCTTAAATTTCATGGCCTCGACTTTTCATGTGAGATTAGCAACTCTTGCATTTATATCATCTTCTTCTTTTAAAACATAAATTCCTCCCATTTTCTTTAATTGAGTAGGCTTAAAAGTAGTGGGCCTTGGGGAGGTGTCCCATGATTGTGCGTTTTCTACCAATTAATCAAGGTAATCTCATGTATTGTCGGCCTCCTTGTTCATGAATTCACTGTTACACATCATCTCTACAAACTGGCGCATTGGTGAAGTTAATCTGTTATAGAAAAAGCTTATTGTTTGCCATATTTCGTAGCCATGGTGTGGACAGAAATTTATGAGATCGTTGAACCTTTCGTAGAATTAGAAGAAGGTCTCTTCCTCTTTCTGCGCGAAGTTTATGATTGCCTTCCTTAAAGTGTTAGTTTTATAAAACGGGAAAAACTTTTTAAGAAATTCCCGGGTCATGTCGCCCCATGTGCTGATAGATCGTGGCTTTAAAGAGTGCATTCACGTCTTAGCTTTCTCTTTCAATGAAAAGGGAAATAATTTAAGTCGCACTATATCTTCAAATACGTTTGGAAAGTGTAATGTGGCGACTATCTCGTCAAACTCTTTGATGTGCAAGTATGGACTTTCAGATTTTAGTCCATGGAATTTAGGAAGTAGTTGTATCATTCCAGGTTTAACGTCCACGATTCTTGAATTCAATGGGAATATCATGAAGGATGGTGTACTCACCCCTACCGGTTGTAAATAATCTCGTAGAGTACAAGGCGGGGTGCATGATGCTCCTCATTCTCACCCTGGGCTCCTCAACTGGGTGTTGAGGTTGATGTGCAGCCATAACTTCTGCTGACTTAGAGGATCTCAGGTGGTGTCTAATACGGTGATGGATGGGAAACCCTTCAACTAATCCTCATTCACTCAAGAGACAGAGAGTGTTGTCACGAACCCACTTGGGCATGAAACATTTACAGCCCTCAAGTAACTAAACAACTAAAACCTTAAAAAATGGAAATCTAGAAAAGATAAGAGAGAGTTGGAGAGAAGTTACCCGATTAGAGTTGCTATTTTAGGATCCTACAAAATAGAAAACAATGTTAATTTCTACAAGCAATTTCAAAAAAATCCTAACCTAAAAGCATAATAGAAAAATAAACGCTAATCTTAACCTAATTCTAATACCAATTAATATCATAAAAATGCAGCCGTTGTCCCCGGCAACGACGCCAAAAACTTGTTCACAACCCCAAGTGTAGGGTCACGATGTAGTAATAACTCAACGAGATCGAGGTCGAATCCATAGGGATTAAACTTGTACATATTCTGAAAGTAACTAGAAGTAGAGCTAGAATAAGATCTAAATCTAAATTTGGAATAGTTGAGAGTAATTATGAATAAAATATCAATAATCAAAAGGGAACTAGAGCGCCAAGGATTCACTTATAGCTATTAAGATGCTAACTTACTTGATTCAAGAAAGATAATTGGAATTGGAGTCCTATCTTACCTAATTGGAAGATAAAGCATTTAAACCAAATATGAACTCTTCATTAACCTAGTTACACATGAAGGAGTATTGTGATGATTGGAAGGGATTCCATCATCCTACCATGCCTAAGAGACGATGGTAAACAATAGGACTTACTAATCTCACAATCTCAAAATAGGAAAAGAAGATATTTAAAGTTATCACAACATTTATTGTAATTTGAGTCACAATAAATAATAGAAAATTGAAAAAATTTCTTAAAAATCAAACTAGAAATCAATGAGGTTCAAGAAAAACAAGAATTAAAGCAAGAAAATCATCCCAACATGCTACAATCTTCACCTCTTAGCTCTAGTTAAGAGGTCTAACCAACCATAGATATGATTGAAACTAAAACCCCTAAATAAAACATTAAAAATAAATAAAGAAGGAAGAAAAACTCTTGGGAGGCTATTTAACCCTTTGGCTCTGCTTCTTAAAACCTAATTCATGTTTAAAACTCCTCAAAGAACCCATATTTATAGCCTTTATCCGACAGTCTTTTTATGCACTTTGCGTAACACATTCGATGTCATCGAACGTAACCTGAATCCGAAAGTCGCCCCTTTTCACACTTCGTAACACCTTTTGCACTACGTAATTCTTCATGTCATCGAACATACCTTCGATGCCATCGAATAGTTCTTCAATGTCATCAAAGGGTGTTTGATCAATCGAGAATGTGTCCAAAATGTTCCAGTGAGTTGCTTCAAAAATTTGTAAAAATATCGATGTCATTGAACTGCCTTCGATGTCATCGATCAAGTCTTCGAGCAATCGAACAGGGCTTTGATGTCATCGAGAATTGCATCCAAATTTTCTAGCAACCAACTTAATTTTCATGTAATTCTTTGATGTTATCGACTCGTGTTTGATGTCATTGAACAATGGCTTCGATGTCATCGACCGGCGGTTGATGATATAGAAGTGAAATTCAGGTTCTGTGAATTTTTGCACTTTGCACTTTCAACTTCCTTTATTCTCCACTTGGTTCCCTTGAATCTTGGGGTTTTGAAATCTTCAATCTTAGTCTCCTAAGATCCATCCCTTCTCTTGGTGATTCTTGAGCATCAAATCCATGCTTTTAACATTCTTTTCAATCGAAGCTCTCAGATTCACTTTTCAATACAAACATGTATAAAATATACCCATTAAGCATTATCATGTTCATAAAACCAAGATATAAATAGGGGAAATATGCAATATTTGAAACTCAAGAACAACATTTTGTGCAACCTATACATATGTAAGTTAGATTCAAGGATATAAGCACGAAATATGTTTATCGCTAGTAAATCATTAAACCAAGTTTTCCTTTATCAATTAATTAACACAATGCATTGGTAGCTCGGTTGTCAATGCAATTCCAGTGCCACTTATGTTACCATTATAATGTAATGCACCACCGACTCCCGTCCCAGAGATCAGGAATGCACCACCTCTTATGGAAGTCAGGTGACCTGAATGTGAAGTTAGAGATTTTACACTGATAATAGAAACCAAGGGCCACCAGTCGGATTCAATTCATAGTAGGGCTTTAGGTTTCATGATAATTTCAATTGATTCAGTCTAGACCAACCACCAGTCGGAGAGCCTTAACGAGTTGATCAAAAATATATAATGAAGATCGTTCAGGAGGTTGCTAGCCAAGTGTTGGGTCAAAATACTATTTTTATGTATCACAAGCCATACCCTGGGTGGGTAGATTGGCAACATCCATTATCGATGAATTATCGACCGGATTTTGCTCTATTTTTCGGTGAACCCGGTTAGTCCACTATCTAACATGTAGACCAATTCACCATGTAGTGCAGAGAATTAGTGAACAATGATTACTATAAATTACAACTATTCGGTCACTTTTTTATCATTGCAGCATTTACCTAGTATTCAAACTTGCTACCAGATTTAATACATACTTGGTAAGAGTTGGAAGAGAAGTTCCATGCTCAGTTCTTTTCTAAAAACAAAAAAATAACTATGGTTGATCTCGCGCGGTTTCGACAATTTCCTAGAGAACTGTGTGAAAGTTATATTATGCGGTTTAACAAGCAAGCTAAAAGCCACTGCAAAGTGTTTATGACTGAGGCCAAATTTATGCAGCTTGCATAGGACGACTTATAATACAAACTCTGTAAAAAATTTATTGGCACAGAGTTTACAGATCTGTATGCTTTAACTAAAAATGTTTCTCACTATGAAGAGCTCATACAGGAAAGGGTGAGGCAAGCCAATTCATCCCTATGATCATATTACAACGAATCTAACTGTGAAATCACAATTGCTGAGGTAGTGGCTAAAAAGCCATTGGTTTGTTTAGATTGGTTAAAGCAGAATCGACCGCCCCGACCACACAGAAAGCTAAGTATATACTTTTGATATCACCCGAGTCGAGGAAATATTTGATATTTTACTGGCTGGGAAATTCATTAAACTTCCCATCAATCATAAAATACCCTTGGTCGATGAATTACAAAAGACCGACTGTATGATTTTCGGTCACACTTCACTTATAAATGCGTTATTTTTAGGAACGTAATCCAAGACCATATTGACCGTGACTTATTGAAATTTCTTGAGAAGAACAAGGAAGCAATATTGATCGACATTGATCCATTTCTAGCCAACATGAAGGTAAACATGGTCACGACTGATTTATGGAATCATCCAAGGCCGAAGATCATTCTTAACTCGAATAGTTCGTGGGAGAAAACTGGTCGACAAGGGAGGAGATATCACTGGGCACCTCATCCTCATAATGATCGAACAACCATCGTCGGCGAGGCAACAAAACTCTCAGATTTGTGGCTGATGCATGCGAGAAAGCATGACACACTTAGGGAACCCTCCTGAAAGGGGAATGGAATACCTCAATGGCATTCGCGGTCGACAACGACCGACAAATTCAGCTTATGGTTGCTGCTTATGTTGGGGGTCAAGACTCAAAAGTGTTGATGACAGAGGCAGAAGGCCGCGGTAAAGAGAGAAGCAGAAAGGGGAGGAGCGTTTCTCCAATCAAGCTCCAAACTTCCTTGTCCATTTTGAAAAACTCCTAGGTTAGATGAGTAAGTGGCGATGAATGCGGTTGAGGCCGTCATACCAATTGAAGCACATAACACTGCTGATCCACCAAATGACTTGGCAGGGTCGAAAGATTTTAAAGAAGAAGATATTGATGGTAATCTGTCCGATTATTTGAGTAAAGATTGCTTCCCGACAGAAGAGTGGCTAGTCAATGAACTCTCATCGACCTTAGATGCAGAAAAACATGAGTCGGCAAATGAATCCTCGACCGACCCTACATCCGAGGAACTCCTGTAATACATGTAATCTAGTAGTATCAGAACCATACATTTCAATACCCTTTGCAGTCATCGGACGTTCCTGATAAGACTCGAACGTAGCATGTAAGTACACATCCGAGTGAATGGAAACATGTGAACTCAAAACCTACGTTAGCATGACCGCGCCGTCGCCATGAACCCATGGTACCCTTCGTGTGTTGATACACACACCCGATCGCAAGATATTGCGTGAAAAACTAAATAATGCTCATGTGCAAGGTGTCCTTCATGATATCATGGAAAGCTTTCCAAGTAACTCATTAAACTAATCAAATCCTCATAATTTATATCTTAACATGGCCTTAAAATCCAATTAATGTGACTTTATTAAGGTAACATGATACTTTTTATGAAAGCCAACAGTTTTCCTTAAATTAAGGGGAAGTATGACACCTCACTATCTTTTAGAAATTATTAAGCACTTCCTAAACACCTTTAAGGGCCACCAAACACAATAAATTAGTCTAAAGAGTGATTATTGCTCCACTAATAAAGATCCATGCAACCGAAGTCATAAATATCTCCTTAAATTAAGAAGAGCCTGGCATTTTATCTCCAACTTTTCTAGAAAGTTGGCTCTCACCTAATTAATGGTCATTAGGGCCCTTTAAACATGCTTAAATGGGACAGACTCTCATTCAAATAAGGAGGACTATCTACTTATGACAACTCTAGAAACTACCTCCTTAATCACCCTTATCTATATAAATATGTACCCTCCAACACAAACTAGAGCACTTTTGTGCCTAAGTTACAATCCTTGCTAAACCCCTTTAAGCTAAGAGAGTGAGTGTAACGCCCTGAATTTCGAGGGTTGAGCAAAGCTTTACTCTCGAGATCCAGCACATCACTTATGCAACATAGATGATGATGTTTAGATTTCATCCATATGAATGAGTTAAACATGAGTGGGATTATACTAAAGTAGTACATCATACTTCGGAGATAATTTAGTTAAGGAAGCGGAAGTCTGAAATATATTAATTTAAGCATGCAAGTGTTTTGCAAACCTCCAGAGTATGAATATGTAATAGGGTTTAACATATACAAGATCTATTTCAAAATGTACAAAATGCAGAAATGTAAGGTGTGTCCAACTAAGCCAAAATCCCAGCGATCCCCGCGGTTCAGCATGAGATCTACATAGACCCACCTGAGAGCTGAAGATAGGAGAACTCTTCCTCCTCATATATGAAGTCCTGCTCCGTCGCATAGACTTCAACGTCACCTGCATCTAAATCAAAGTCTGGTTGGTGTTTTAAAGCACCATCCCAGGGTGGGAGTGAGTGATCAACTCAGTGGTACTATAAGGCAAAGGTTAACATGTTATCAATTCAATCAAGCAGTAATGATAAAGCAATACAACAATCACTTCCTAACTACTTTTGTTAATGCAAGAATGGAGTGCAAGTAATGATGTATGCCCTTGCACAAAGCTCCCTCACAAGCGACTCCGATAACCAATTCCGTGCATGTCAACACCCCTTAAAGTGCACCTTCCTCGCCAAAAGCACATCCTAGCTAATGCAATGCGATGTATGTTCATGTTAGCCGAGTACTTAATTAAGCTTATTCATACAACAAGTTCAGGAAGCTAAAGTATCTCCCTTTATTTCATTAACCCGAACCGAAGGATCCATCTAGGGTTGTCAATCCTAGTTAATCACATATGATAGGTAAGTTGTAGGGCATCACTCCTAATGAAAAGTAGTCGATAGGCAAGTTCAAGTTTATACTCGCAGTCACTACGGGAGGCTCGTCACCTCAATGTAGGCCGATAGCTCGACCATGGTGTCCTATACCACCATGTCCAGCTCATGAGTCTTAGCGGATCGTGGTACCATGGTTAGAGTGGGCCTTTACATTGGTAAGGGGTACCCTAGATTTAAGCAGTAGTGTCCATACATGGTAAACATACAATAGCCCAATCGATTTATTAGACAAGTTCGATTGGTACGAGCACACGCTGACTTAATCGACGTGGAGTGCATAAGTGCCCCTCATGGCCTAACCACTGTCGACAATTGTCGTGCGACCAGGATTCATCGAATATATCCAATGTGGTGAGACTAATTCAACCACCTAAACGGGGACTGTTACTGATTGCCTAGACTACGTCGTTGCCTCAATCTTACTCAGATGCAGTAAGTAAGCACATGTAATAATAATCTCAGCATTTAGCAAACAATCCAAATAAATTCCTCATTTAAGTATTTCATCAAACACATTGATCATGTTGCTTAAGACTTGCATTTTATCCATAAATCGCGTAAAGGTAAATAAGATTACATGAAGGAAACTATACATATGAATAAGGTAATTGAGAATCCTATCTCAACACCCTTAATAGATACAAGTCATCAACAATTTCTCATTTTGATAATTTATCAAACACTTAAGCTACACTTCACCAAATATATAGATTAGGTTAGTTATAACATATATTTTGGCAATATCTTACACAAAGAGGTCATCATGCATATGACGAACATGAATCTTAGATTGGTAGTCATGACAAGCACAAATCATGTTTACATGTTCATTCAAACAATTCAATAAACACATAGGATGCATATTTCATTTTACATAGTTCACACATGTATATTATATCGAAAACGGCGTAACTAAGATCGCATGACAGCAATCAAGTCAGACATAAATCATTGCTGACATTGAAAGCATTGAAAACCACAACCTAAACGTTTATAGTCCGCACCTTTCGTCAGAATACTCGATTCGGACTCGGTTCAAATTCTACGTTCGTGAAAACAGAATGACGGGTACGTAAATCATGAAATAAGTTAGCTAGTTTATCAATTACTCAACCTGGATCTCTACAACGATACTAGGGTTAGGTTTTCTTACCCAAATCATAGCCGGAAACGATTGTATAGCAAAGTGGGGAGGTGAATCAATACGTAGAGTAGTGGGAGAGAACCACTGCAGCAATCTCCAAAGATTTCTCTTCTCTCCTTCCTCTTTTCTCTTCTTTTGTCTCTTCTCTCTCCCAGGGTTTGGAGAAATTCGTATGGGAGAGATATGAGGTGGTTTAAGGGCTATATATAGGCCTAAAAGTGATGCAAATGGCCCCAGGGCAATGGTATACTTAATTTATATCCAAAGGGTGACTGTTTTTGACAAACAGGGCTTATAGGAAAGCCCACTACTCACCTAAGTCATAGTATAAGTTCCCTGACAATGGATTTATGTCAGGATGTGATTTCGGTGTGATCAGATAAGCAGATTGACCGTGGGGGACCTGTGTCAGATCAATGGTCGTACTTTATCGATTGGGGCCATAAGTATACGGATATATGTAGGAAAATTTTCTTTTTCCCATGGGTGAAGTTTGGTAAAAAACTAACGGTCCGAAATCCTCAATTTCGTACGTGAGCGAATGGCCCAATTCGCTTAAGTTTCAATACATTTTCTAAAGATATTCACGTTTCTCACACACTTTACTCAGGGCTCAAGTTATACATTTCTGGATGCTATCTGGGCTCAATTCCCGTGATGGTTGTCAAGCCCAGCAGGACGGACATAATCTTATAGTTTCGCAGTCATCGGACTCTCGACGTGTGGTCTAGGTCTAATACGGGGTTTCAATGTACTCCTGAGAGCGACAGACTCTTGGGATTATTCCTAGGTCTTTGTATCGTGTTGAGTCAATGGTATTAATGGTTTTAGGTTTTGCCATTTGTGGAAATGGTGGTCCAAGATAAATCCACTGATTATTTAGTTTAATACTTAACTAAATTTCTCCTAAATTACAACGGGATATGGTCCTTAGGCATTTCTGCCGGAGGTGGTACTCGGGTCTTTGTACAGATTTTTTTTGAGACATTATAGTAAGAGAGAGAGAGAGAGAGAGGGAGGAGGTGGGCCACACATCAAGGCCTTACTTCAAGTCTATCCAACACCATTGAGGAGATCCATACCATCAATCATGTGAGTACACACCCTTCCACATGTCCTTTTTGTTTATATGATTTGGATATTGATGATGCTGATGATGTAGGACCCATTAATGGTAGGGCCCATTGTGATGAGAGACCCAACCATATGGTCACACACAATTATATGATGGGATGAAACAAATATTAGCTTGATCCTAAACCTGGTAGGACTCTCAAGGCCCTAACATCTTATTCCAGACAATTCCAGGTGGCCCACTGGAGGTGGGGTCCACCCTAGTTTATGCATATGGACTATTGATAGAGCTGTACATAAGTCAAGTTCGAGTCGAGCTAGGCCACGCTTGGCTCAGCTCGACCCCACCATGACCTAAGCTCCAGCTCACCCATCTAGCTCAACTCAGCTCGCTGGTTCGAGTTGAGTCGAGCCGAGATCGAGTTGGGTCGAGCGAGCTATTCAAGTCGAGTCGAGTTAATATTATTTTATAAATTATTATAAAATAATTAAAATGATAAAAATAAAGATTGTTAGAACTGAGATAGGTGCAATGACAGTGCATAACAAGTTAATACAAGCTACTAACTAACAATATAGGAATGTTATAAGAAAATAATTAATTGTAACATCTCGAAATTTCACGGCCAGAGTTTATACTCGTGCCCGAGAAAATCGGGTGTTAATAATTGAATGAATTAGAGGCTTTAAAAATTGCACCATATTTTTTTCCATTTACATCATATTCATGAAGGTAACCATTCATAAGAATGAAATCAACCATATTTATTATTATTTTAAAGAAGTTTAACCAAATAACAAATGCCCTCTTAATAAGAGTTTATTACATTATCAAGTTCGCAGCGAAAATATAAAACTAAATCATAAAATTATCTTTTTATTTGTTCAGTATAATCTTTAATGAGGAGATAGTCTTTTAGGTCTTCAATCTGTGCATCGCCTGCATCATCTGTACGGTTGGAGAGGGTCAACGCCCTACTCATAGTGATGGTTATCCTTTAAGATTAACAATAATTCAAGAGATTCATAATAGTAATAAAAGGATTCTAATACGTCTCGTACTCTACTACTATGAGGGTATCAGCATGCGCAAACAACCTACATGAGATGCATGCCTAGCAAAGGCTGTGCAGCTCATCATACATAGTGATTATTTCAATGTGGAATACAATTCATATAAAATCCAGATCGCCTCGCATTCTCACACTACGGAGATTCACCGGCATGTCCGATGCTATCGTGGATTTACGTGAACACCTTGATGCGGCACAACACATGAGTCAGATGAATTACGTGACACGATTTGTTCATGGAGCGATTATTTGCGACATCCAATCCCGGAAGTGATGTAACATACATTGAGAATTACTTACATCAATTTGTGCAACACTACCCATTACCCATGGAATTACACGTCGACCAAGAGGGTCTCTACCCAGAGCGCATTATGTCCATGATATAATAATTAAATTACTAGTTGTGGTACCTCTTAACACATCACTTGCACTTATAAAGAACATAAGCTGAATCATGGGGGTTCTGAAATATTAAGACACATGCCCAAGCCTCAAAGGTAAATAACACAAGGCTAGTAAAGTAAGGAAGAGAGTAGCAATGGCTAACTCACAAAGAGGAGAGTGACAATGGTCAACTCAATAAAAGGAGAGTAGCAATGCCTAACTCAACAAATAGAAGAGTGGTAATGGCCAACTCAATAACAAGGAAAATGACAATGGCCAACTAAATAAAGAGAAGAGTAGTAAGGGTTAACTCAACAAATTGATAAAGGCAAGGGCAAGGCCTGTATCCAATGCTCCACATAAATTCATAAAGATCACTTGTAATTAACATCTTTTCATAATTCCAAAACGGTAGATAACTGTTGATGATAAAATAATTGTAAGAAGAAAATCATAGCAACATGAAAACATAGTATGTAACAAATAAGATAAAGCATATCAACTTAAATTACCGTAAGCTTAAAGGATCAAAACCCTCACCTTTAGTGTTATTCCTTCCTTGAATGTAGGTGCGCATCAAAGGATTAGATCTTTAATCTAGTATTAACAATTTCTTTTGGGTGGTTACCTTTGGTTTGAACTAATTGGTTTTCGACATGATTTGGATCAAAGTGTTGGGGGAGGGAAAGAGAAAGAAGTCTAGGAGGGAAAAGGTTTAGGCGTGGACCTACCTTAGATCTTAACTCGCCCCTTAGTGAGTCGCTCAACTCGAGTAGGACCGACTTTCACCTCCTGTTGCCGTGGACCAATCTCTCTCTCTCTCCCTCATTTGTTCTTCTCTTCTTTTCTTTCTCTTTCTTTTTCTTTTCTTTTTCTTTTTTCTTCTCTTTCTTTCTCTTTCTCCTCTCTTTACTTTCTTCTCTTCTCTTTGTTTCCCTTTCTTTCTCTCTCGTGTGTGTATTCAGGTGGACGAGCTGAGTATTTATAACATTTCAATTGTTTCTACACTCTTCTTGTGTCTAGCGTACGCTCATTGCATTGAGCGAGAATGAACAGTGCCAACGCTGGTTTGTGGCTTCATAGGTCTACTCCTTATAGAATTCTCTCCTTTTGCTTCCTTATGTTGGGTTGGTTTTGGATAGGCCACTGTTTGGTCGGCTTGGATGTAACGGCATGAAGGTTGGGATCAGCTTTTGAATGAAGAAGATGGCCTTAGTTTTAATGGCGGATCATTAGCCATACAGTCTTCCTTCGATCCGATGACTGAGGGTGATTTGGATGGCCCACAGAGAGCTTGTGGGCCCCACAAATCCAATGTGTAGATCATTGGTTATCATGTGCTGTGTTGTGGTGGTTTTCTGTAACTTGCTATAAGAGTTTTGGTGAACTTGGTTCTGGTAACATGTTGAACTCCATCTAGTCTTCCCGCGATCCTTGGGGAGGGGAGGTGGTGGTGGGGGGGTCGGTTTTCACTCTTTATTAGCTTGGACGACTTAGATCTCTTTGAGCTGTCAAGGCCGAGAGTTTAGGTGAGAAACTCCTTGCGTGCATGTTTCCTTTGGACGTTGTAACAACGTCCAATTTGTCTTCTTAGGGGCAGTGGGGTCCGATCATGACGTGTATTTGAGAAATCCTCTCCGTTCATCATCTTGGTCAGATCACGTAGACCCATGCGCCCAATATGGAGCTGATCTGAGCCTCTAATAGGCCACATATTGCAACGATGTGTGGTTGATAGTTACCATAAGAAGCTCCTTATGTAACCGATCCCAATTTCCTCTATTTGGATGTAACATGTATACGGGCTAAGTGGGGTCCACTACGGTGTTTGTTTGAGCAATCTGCTCCGTTCATTAGGTTTGGAGAGTTATTTTATTTAAGGGCTAAAATATGGGGTGGGTCGGAGTATTAGTTTAGCTTATCTCAAAGATCTCCTAGCAGTTGCCAAAAACAGACTTGATCGAGATTAGTGGTTCACACTCAATGATCGGGGCTCAGGTTTGGAAGAAATGTTTAGTTAGGATAGGCAAATGGTTGGGTAAAGCTTGGTGGTTGATCGATGGTGGAAAAGGCCTAGATCTGAAATTTCACCTTTTGAATTATGTGTGTCCCACTTGGATGAGGGAACAGACCAAGTTTCAGATGCATCCAAATTTCAGGTGGGCCCCACCAAGTGCTTTTATGTGTTTTAGGCATGTCTTCACATGATTTTAGATGCTATGGCCCACTTGAGTTCTTATTCGGCTGATTTTTGGGATATCTCATAATTTAAAGGGGACTGTTCAAATGCACGGTGTTGATGTTCGACAGACATCATGGTGGGGCCCATACAGCTTGACCTCATGGGAAGTTCCCATGAGCTCGACCTGGGAAAAGGTTCTACGCGGTCGAGCTCATGGGAACTTCCCATGAGGTCGAGCTGTGTGGGCCCCACCGTGATGCGTGTTGAACATCTACCCCATCAGTCAGACGCACCATTCCATGGTGGGCCTAGGGCTTAAAAATCAAGTCAATCCGTGACTTGTGTGGGCCACACCGCATGCAAAAGTTAAGAGTGGTTGCCCTCCATTAAAACATTCATAATCATTTTTTGGGCCCACCGAGATGTGGCTCACAAATCCAGCCCATCCATTATGTGTGTCCCACTTGGATGAGGGATCAGACCAAGTTTCAAATGTATCCAAATTTCAGGTGGGCGCCACCAAGTGCTTTTATATGTTTTAGGCATGTCTTCATATGATTTTTAAAAGAGCAGTGCAACCGGCGCAGCTACTGCCCAGAGAAAGGAAAAGGGAAAAGGAGGCGGGGTCCACTGCTAGACTCACCATGATATGCATGACAGATCCACACCGTCCATCCAATTTTCCAGATCATTTTAAGCCTTAAGTTGAAAAATGAACCGGATCCAGGTCCCTGGTGGTCCACACCATAGAAAATAAGGGTGATAATGACTCCTATTTGTAACCTTTTGAGGCCCACTGTGATCTTTGCACCCAAACCTACTGAATATTGGATTCACTGTGCCCGTCATGAGTCCGGAGAACGTGACAGATGAGTGGAATGCCCTCATGTGAGAGTCACCCAAGAAAAACTACAAATTATATATTTTAAAAAAGTTATATATATGGGACGCCTTGCCATCAGCGTCCCTGCTGCTCTTTGATCATATTGTTTGTATTTAATCCACACCTTCCATCCTATTTTTCAGATAATTTTTAGTCCTTTGGATGAAAAACTAAGCCAATCCAGATCCCTGGTGAACCACACCATAGAAAACAGTGGCGATAATGACACTTACTACTGAAATCTTTTATGGCCCACCGTGATGTTTCTGTACATCCAAACTTATCGAATATAGGCCTTATTAGGCCCACCATGAGGTGGAGAATCTGATAGTCAGAATGGGTCATACTCATGTGGGCCCCACCAACCAAAAAAATAATTAGCAAAAAAAAGATAAGGAAAAGGATGAGACGTCCTCTCTGGACGCACGACCACCATCTCTTTTGGCTGCAGGGAGCATGGGTCCACCATGGCCACACCATTACATATATTTAAGATCCACACAGTTTATTCATTTTATCAACCCTTTTGACGATATGTTACCAAAAATCAGGCCCATCCAATAATTAGGTGTACGGTTTGAAATAATGCGAATTGAACTCTTGTCACTGGAATTTTCCTATGGCCCATCCTGATGATGTACTAGGTATCCAAGCTGTCCAACCTATGTACCGGGTCACTTTAGGCCATTGTCCCAAAGAGCAGTCAATCTGACCTCAAATGGACCACACGATACAAAGTCATGAGAACAAACGCCTAACCATTGAATCCATCCTAAGACCACTGTGATGATTATTACCGGTCCAACCTGTGCATCAGGTCGAGAGAAGGGAATACTCAAATATCAGCCCTGATCCAGAACTTTTAGGGTCCCACATGGGCACGCTGTGAGTCAGGAACATGCACTGGCACGCTATTCCAGTTGGGGCCCATTTTGTGGCACCCACCATGATGTATCTATTTAATCCATACTGACTATCCACTTTCTCATGTCATTTTTGGGTGTGGCCTTAAATCAAGGCAAATCTAAGTCTTAGATGGGTCACATCACAACGGAGAATGAAGTTTGAAACCTTTCTTAGGCCATTTAAAGGCTTATTTGCCATCCATCCCCTGACAGCCTCAACTTCTGCACAAATAATAATAATAATAATAATAATAATAATAACAATAATAGTAATAATGATACATGTCTAGTCAAAGCCGCTGATGGAATACCTATCTTGCGAAGAATGAGGTGTAATTGTGAATGCAAACAGTGCTCATGATTACGAGAGCTATGGATGATATTAATGATGTTCTTATGTGGTTTAATATCTTGATTAGCATTGATCTACCCTCTAGCATGCTAAATTAATTTACTTAACTGTGTTTATATTGATCATACTCATGCACCATGGATGATGGTATGTATAAGTGTACCTCAATACATTTGTTCATACATAAGATATGTCCTTTATAGTTTAGTTACATGACCATAGATTGCTATAATTGATAGTGACACAAGATGATTATATGTGCTTCTCTTTCTGGCCTAAAGGTTAAGCAGACCCTAAACTCATGGCATCACATGCATACTACATGCACTTGAACATATCCCTTAGTATAATTGTTTAAAATCATGCATAATCATGACATGATGATGAAAATACCACAGTCGTGCCATATAGCATGAGTAAGATCCTGACGGCGAAGCATGCATCTATGATGACAACTTGGGCTCCCCCTAAAAGGAACGGGACACCAGAAGTGCTTAACAGTAGGGTAAATAGAAATCTCTCGGGTTGAAAGTCCCTAAACCCCAATGGTACTTAGGGATGCATCACCATCAGGGTGAGTGAATACATGGGTTATGGATTTGACTTCCACTAATGAGGTCGGGTTGAGAAGAGGTGGGTCCAACCTGCTTAAGGGCTGAGGTGTAAACAGGGACTGGTCTGACTCGCGGGTGAGGAGAAGCGCAAATGAGGTCCGCTACTAGCGTGCTGGGTGGAAGTCCACCGCAGAGTGGGTATGCGAGGTCGATTATTGGTGCCCAGTGTGCATGGGTGTTAACCACGATGTTTCCCGAATTATTTATATAGTTACCCTGATATGGTACAGTAACATCATAACAATGATGATGTGTTTCTCAGGTCTTATAGTATTGGTATCATTGTTCCAAAACATGATTATGATGTACGTGCACTGTATTGCATTGATATTGGTACCATACCTTCTATAGTACATGCTCCCATCTCACATGAATCATTCATGGCATGTTCATTGAACTGCATGTAGGACACACTGCACACACGTATACTCATTAGGCTTTATAAGCCTAAACATTCCTTTCTTTTTACCAGGTATAGACGTGAAGAAAGACTAGAAGATAGAAGGGTTATGAATAGATCATGGGCATCTTATTTTCTTTCTGGAATTGTATTTTGGGGTTTTTGGATGTGTACATGATGTATATGAGCTGAATACATATGTAATGAATATGTGTAATGGAAACGTTACCTTGTGTACAATGGATGCTTGTCTTTGTTGTGATACTACAAAAAAAACCCCTAAATTTTATAGTCGGGCACTAAGCTCAGGACTTCGTGCATGGACGTCGTGTGCCGAACTTGGAGCTCAACTTGTTGCATGTCAAGTCTGGGACAGTGTAGTAGAAGTACATGATGCCAAATTTGGGTCGTGACAAAGGTGGTATCAAAGCATGAGATAGGGATTGCTTGTGGACAAGTAACAGAGAAAAAGGAGGAGAACTTAGAAACTGGAGTTAGGGCCTTGACTTAACAACTTAGAAGGGCAAAGTGAAAAGGCTAAGCTATATGTCCTAGAGGGGGGGTGAATAGGACAATGCCAAATAAAAACTAATAACAGCGGAATAATAAAGAAAATGATAGCCAAATTAAATAACAATGCAGGAAAGAAAAACAACCTCAAAATTCAGATCTTGAGAGGTTGATACAAACGTTATTCTAAGGACAACCTTACACCAAAAACAGAGTTTATGGTAGGACAACCTTATTTCTAGAAAGGTCTTTGTATCTCAAGTCTCAAATCGGAGAGGAATACAGAATTAAATATAAACTGAAATGAAATAACTTGTAATTAAAAATATATTGTTCTAGGGATAGCCATACACCATAAAAATGGCAGGGCAACCTTGCTGGAACAACTTTCAAATGAAATTGAAAATCAAGCTTATAAAGGAATAGCAGAAAGTAAATTTTAAGCTATTACAACATTCTCACAAAGCTTGAAATAATTACAACATTCACCACCATACATACATCCCACAAAAATTAATTAAAAGATTAAAAGAATAAATCAATCAACCACAACTCAAGGGATTATAGTGGTTCGCCTGTGTGTTCACCAACTGTTATACAACAGCCACACAAAAAGCTACTCCACTCCTAATATCCTCACACAGGGGATATTAGAGTTCACTAAAAATAGGTTTTCCCAGGTTCACCCAAAACTCTTTGTCTGTGGGCTTACACAATTAAAAAAACCCCACTTCTGAGTTTTCCTGGCTTTCCTCAGATAACCAAAATAACAAGATTTTTCTGGCAAATCTTGAAAGAAACCAGAATAATAGAAAGGAATTTATAATATGTAAAATACCTGAAAATCTCCTTCGTTGTAGCAGCCCGGTAGAACCAAATCAAAGTAGATGATTGAATGTCCAAGTTCAATGTCCAGTACTCGATTAAAATGGTTCTAGTTCTAATAGATTTTAAATTAAACCAAATAGGGCTTGCCTTAATTGATTTTGATTCCAAAGAAAGGGAATAATAATTCCTCTTTATTAAATCAGATTGGAATATAAGAAACAAAATCAATTAAAATAAAGCTAAGGAAAGAGAATATTAAATAAGCACACTTAGCTTGGATGGAGCACAAAATTATCTCTCAGAAGTTCGACGAAGATTGGCTTGAATACTTTAATTAAATCGATGATTTCTTCTGAGATTCGTGCTCTATTTATAGGTGAGAAGATCGGGTCTTCGACTGGTCTAGAGTCTCTTCAACTAGTCGAAGCTCTAACAGATATTTAAAAAATTCGGCGGGATATGCTCAGACCGTTCTACGACTGGTCGTAGGTCACCTCCGACTGGTCGTAGGTTTCCTTCGACTGGTCGTAGGTCTCCTTCGACTGGTCGTAGGTCCTGTAAACCATCGCTGGACTTCGAGTCGAAGATTGTACGACTGGTCGAAGATCAGTCGACACTGTTCCTACGACTGGTCGAACAGATTCCAGGACTAGTCGAAGGCTAACAGATTTTATCCAAAATTTGTAACAAACTTACGACTGGTCGAGGAATTTCTTAGACTGGTTGAAGCAAGTCTAGGACTAGTCGAAGAAGGCTTAGGACTAGTCGAAGAACAGACCAATCACATGAAAAATAACATTCGACTTATGTATCCGAAATGACTTACTTATAAGGTCAACCTATGGTCAAACAAATCTCAATCATGAAGTATGGACATTGAAGCAAGAGACCATGAAGAATGAGCCTTGAAGTCTTGATGTAGATTAAACCTTGAAGTAGCTCAATCTTGAAAGTGGCTTGAGTTTCAGCTTGAGTCTTGAGTTCAGCTTGACTTTCAACTTGAGTCTTGAGATCAGCTTGAGTTTCAGCTTGAGTCTTGTTTTGTGAGCAGTGCTTGTATTCAAGAGTCTTGTCTTGTGAGCAGTTCTTTCATTCAAGATCTTGAGTCTTGTACTTGAGAGCTTTGCTTGTTGTGAGCTTAGCTTATTAATGAATGTTGATCCTTGAGAAAGCTTCACTTATGCAAGTTATATATAACAGAGTATAATAGTGATTTTGGTACTACAAATTTGACAACAAAGAGGGATAGAAACTATAGCACTTACACAAAGGATCCCCAACAAGACAATAGAACCTTACACCTAAGGATCCCTTAATCAAGGGCTTGACCAACCATTAAGGTCCCTTATTATGATGAATTAGGAGAACTTAGAACCTAAATGCATCATGTGAAAAGCTTAACTAATAGCAACATCCATTTCCTATTGTAGATCATGGCACCCAAGAGAAGGACTAGGGCTAGACCATTAGAGGATTGAGATTCATACGAGGAGCTGTAGCCCCAGACACAAGTTGCGCCTGATGAGACGACATCTATTCATGAGATTCTTCAATCCATGGTGATAATGATGGAGCGACAAGAAAGGAGATCAATAGAGGCATTGACTATGACTGATCAAAGTAGCTTGCTACATGAGTTCCGCGACTTAGGACCAGTGCAATTCAGGGGCTAGCCCAACCCGTTAGAAGTAGATAGGTGGCAAGCATAAGTAGTTAAGATCCTAGATGCCATGGGTTGTCCTAATGAGAAGCGAGTGGCATTAGCCACCTTTATGTTTGAAGGAGAAGCAGAGTTATGGTGGCAGTCAGTAAAGAGAGAGGGTGGCCCAAATATGGTTTAGACATGGGACACTTTCATTGAGCGATTCGATTAGAAGTATTTTCCTGAAAGTGTCCAAGAGATGACGGCCTCTGAATTTCAATCATTAGAGCAAGGAATGATGACAGTGGCCCAGTATGAGGCCAAGTTCATAGAGCTGTCTCGCTTTGCCCCCTATTTAGACGAGAGATCGAGTAAGAAGGTGAGGAAGTTTGAGGGCTACATGGGAGTCTGCGTGACAAAGTATTACCCATTCATCTTCCCACATTTGAAGAAGCTGTGGACCTGACCAATATTGTAGAGGTGATTTGGAAGAGCATAGTAAGGGTAGAGAGTAGCCACATCGGAGAATAGAGCAAAAGAGAAAGAGGAAGTTAGCCCCTAATGGTTAGATGCGTGCCGCAAAACGACTAGCTAGGTAGGGACCTGTTGCTCAACAATTTTAGAGAGAAGTGCAAAGGTGGTTATTTAGGGGACAATGTTACCGGTGTGGTGGAATGGGACATCAAGTTAAATCCTGCCCCAACCTACCGAAAGTCTCCATCAATCGGCAACACCCATAGCAAAGGCCTCCCTATCAACAATAGACCTGCCCTTACCCTCAGAGATCTCCAGCACACCAACCTCAGCATCAACAACCACCTCCTCACCAATTGCAACAACATAGAGACCGCCCTTAGTTGCCACAACCTCCCTAGAGACCACCCTAGCGACTGTCCCAACATCAACAAAGAGGACCTGCTCCAACAGTACAGCCGCGTGTATACGCTCTTCAGCAGGCAGACCCACAATCGTCAGGAGCAATAATCGAGGTTACGCTTTTATCTTTTCTTCTCCTACATGTGTATTGTTTGACTCTAGTGCATCACACTCTTTTATCTCATCAGCATGTGTAGATGCGTTGGGGTTAGAGCCTGAATGGTTAGTGAATGAATTTATCGTAGCCACACCTTTAGGGGAACATTCTACCTTACGACTGATGTGTAAAGGTTGCCCAATAGTAATTAGGGATCATACATTGCCTGCTAACTTGTTTGTGATGAAAATGTCAGAGCAAGAGGTTATTCTGGGCATGGATTGGTTGGCCACGTATCATGCCACTTTAAAATGTTTTGAAAAGACAGTCACCTTCTCTATACTCGGCCAACCGCAATTCCAATACGGAGTCTCATAGAAGAAGAAACCATTAAAGGCATTGGTAGCCTGCCTATTGGGAGAAGAGGTGTCCAAAAGAGTCAAGCTTGTCCCGATTGTATGCAAGTACCCGAATGTATTCCAAGATATTCTGGCTCTGCCTCCTTGAAGACCAGTCGAGTTCTGTATAGATTTAATGCCCAGTACCGCGCCAATTTCAAAGGAACCATATCGAATGGCACCTATGGAACTAAGGGAGTTGCAGGCCTAGTTGGAAGAGCTATGTGCTTTGGGCTTTATTTGCCCCAGCAACTCATCGTGAGGAGCGTCCGTGTTGTTTGTTAAGAAGAAGGATGAATTGTTAAGACTCTATGTGGACTATCAAGAGTTGAACAAGGTAACTATCAAGAATAAGTATCTATTGCCAAGGATCAGTGATTTGTTCGACTAGCTTAGAGAGGCACAATTCTTCTCAATGATTAATCTACGACCAAGATACCATCAGGTTCGAGTCGGAGAGGAGGACATCCCTAAGACAACTTTTCACACCCGTTATGGCTACTTTGAGTTTCTAGTAATGTCCTTTGGGCTAACTAATGCCCCGGCCATATTCATGCAATTGATGAATGAAGTATTTCGCCCCTACCTTGACCAGTTTGTAGTGGTTTTAATAGACAACATTCTAATATATTCTCGTAACTGAGAGGAGCATAAGCATTATCTTCGAGTAGCCCTACAAACCTTATGTAATCACCAATTATATGCAAAGTTGGAAAGTGCAAGTTCTAGCAAGAGGAAGTTAAGTTTCTCGGGCACGTTATCTCAAAGGATGGCATAATAGTTGATCTTCCAAAAGTCGAGGCCGTGTTGAAATGGAAGTAGCCCACTAATGTTACTGAGATTAGGAGGTTTCTTGGGTTGACAGGGTATTATTGGCGATTTATTCAAAATTTCTCTCATATAGATGCCCCGCTTACCAGACTGACTAGGAAGGGTACATCTTTTGATTGGAGTGAGGCTTGTGAGAAGGCATTTGTACAATGACTTGAATCTAAGGCAAAGGCAATGGTTAGAACTATTGAAGGACTACGCTTTTTTCCTTACAGTACCACCCAGGTAAGGAAAACGTGGTATCATACTCCCTTAGCCACCAGCCCCGAGGAGTTATCGCCCGACTTATGGTTGAGGAATGGCAGATGTTGGAAGTGGCACGAGATTATGACTTTGAGCTATATCTCCAATCAGCTACCGCTTAGTGAACCTATCGATCCAGCTAATTCTTATATTTGGAATTATAGAGGCTCAAAAGTTAGACCCAATGCTTATGGCTCATCGCAAGGACATCCCATATGATGGTCCATCAGATTGGCAAGTTGGAGCTAACGGTGGGCTACGTTTCAAGGGGAGAATGTGTGTGCTAGATGATTTAGAGTTTAGGCAAGATATATTAACTGAAGTATACTGATCAAGATTCACTATCCACCCAGGCAGGATGAAGATGTGTTGAGACATTAAGAGGCAGTATTGGTGGTGAGGGATAAAGCACCACATAGTGGAGTATGTCGCCCAATATGACACCTACAAGAGGGTTAAAGCAGAACATCAATTGTAAGACCCGTATCCTAGTCCGCACTGTTCTGTACGCTTTTGCGGTCCTTTCGGTCAAATTCTGGTAACCTTCGACCTTTATCCAATATTTGAGCGTAATTCTAAACTGAGTCCTACAAACCTAAGTTGACTTAACCCGAAACTTGTATCATAACGACCGCGTCATTGCCACGGTTCTAACGCCGTGACTCGCGCACCGAATTAATGCCCAGGCCAGGAGATGTGGGTCAGCACTCATTCCGAAGAAATGCCACGGGCCGCGAACTTCGAGAGAATCTCTACAACATATCCCATCAAATGAAGTCAAGTACACCACCTTACCTCAATGCCACCTCACCCAACAACAAGTACAAATGACCACTCTCTCTTTTCCCACAAGTCAACCCTCTCTCTCCCCTCACCATTCTTCTTTACAAATTTTCAAACAAACCCATACCTCTCCTTACAACACCCATCCCATATCATCCCATCACCTCCCTCTCTCTCATTCTATCTCCTCACTCCCAAGCAAAAAAAATTCCATACATTCAAGCCTTCCCAAGCTCTCAAAAACAACAAGTGTGGCCCACCCTCTCATCTCTCATCCCCACCATCAAAACTCCATCAACTACCATCAAAAGTAAAGGCAAGGAACATTGGAGTTCAAGGGATCAAGGAGGAGTGTAATAAATGGGTGATCCACCGTTGATTCTTAATTTTTAGGGCCTACTTATAGGTGGGACCTATTTTGATGTAACCATGAGGGGCCCATAGTGGCGGGGTCCCTCCATCACCGTCTCTCTCATCTTTCTTTCTCTCTCTTTCCTTATTTTCTTTATGATAATGTGACTGTGTGGCCCACTCAGATAGATCCCACCATGAAGTATGTAACTCATCCTTGTCATCCATCGTTGTGGGACCCACCTGATGGATGTTTCTGATCTACACTTTCTAACCCATTACTGTGCCTAGACGGGAGGAAAACATAAATATCAGAACGATAAAAATCAAGTGGGCCACGTCCATGAGGGACCCACCTTGATGAAATGGTGCACGCAGACTGTCTAGCGTCCCTGGACACTGGACCTGTTTCCAGTGAAATGTGAACTGATAGTGGGATGCACTAAAAGCAAGGTGTTTGGGTGGGCCGCTCCTACAGGCCCCACCTTGATCTATGTACTTAATCCAAGTCGTCCATCCTTTTCCTCAGATCATTTTAGGCATTGAGCCAAAAAATGAACTCAATCTGATTTCCTGGTGGGCCATAGCATAGAGAATAGTATTTTTACCGTTGAAATACACCATGATGTTTCTGTACACCAAAACTCATTGAATATTGGGCTTGATGGGTTTGTATTGAGCTATAGAAACCAGTGGCTGGGTTGGATTTTTCTAAGGCGGGCCCCACCTGCGAAAAACCACGAGAAAACAGTTGTTTTAAAAAAATAAAAATAAATAAAAATAAATATAAGTAGCTGACACTGCTGCTACTGTAGCAGCAGAACGCTGCCGTGAACGTGAACGGGCAGGGATCACGGGTCCCATTCGTAAGCCCCACTATGATGTGTGATGTGCATCCACATCGTGCATTGGGTGGGCCCCCTCTTGGCTATGGGCCCCTCTAAAACTTGCCATATTTGGAACTCAGATGGCCCACATCACAGGAAATAGAGGTGATTGAATGTATGCCTTTGGAACCCCTTTTGGGTGTCCCAGAAGCCTTGGATCATTATAAAATTTGTTTTCCCTCTTCATCTGGGTCTGCGTGACCTTATCAATAGATTGGATGGCATATGAACGTTATGGTGGGCCCCACGTGAGACCCACTGATGTATGTGTTTTACCCACACCATGGTGAAACGACTGACTAATGCACCTGCGGTCTTCATGCAGTTGATGAACGAGGTCTTCCATCCACATCTCGATCAGTTTGTTGTGGTCTTCATCTACAACATTCTAATATATTCGAGGACCCGTGAGGATCATATACAGCATCTGGAGATCACATTGCAGACCCTTCGTGCCTATCAGCTGTATGCAAAGCCGGAGAAGTGCGAGTTCTGGCAGGAGGAGGTGAGGTTCCTCAATCACGTGGTGACAAGGGAGGGTGTCGCAGCAGACCCCTCGATGGTTGAGGCAATACGTTAGTAGGGCCAGCCCACGACTGCATTTGAGATCCACAGTTTCCTTGGTTTAATGGGATACTTTCGGCATTTCATTGAGGGCTTCTTCCGTATTGCAGCCCCATTGACTAGGTTGACTCGGAAGGGCACAAATTTTGTTTGGACTGACACATGTGAGCAGACATTCGTAAATCTGAAAGACCGTCTGACGTCTGCTCCTGTCCTCACTCTTCCTTTGGGAGTAATAGATTTGTTGTATTTACTGATGCTTCACGTATTGGCTTAGGTGCTGTCCTGATGCAGCATGGAAGACCAGTGGCTTATGCGTCTCGCCAGCTCAAGGTCCATGAGCTGAACTACCCCATGCATGATTTGGAGCTGGCAGTAGTCATCTTCGCATTGAAGGTATGGAGACACTATCTTTATGGGGCCAGGTTTGAGCTTTTCTCCAACCACAAGAGCTTGAAGTATCTATTCCCTTAGTCCGAGCTGAACATGAGGTAGAGACGCTGGATGGAGCTCCTAAATGACTATGATTTTGACCTTCAGTACCACTAAGGCAAGGAAAATGTGGTGGCGGATGCCCTCAGCTATCAGCCACGAGGCCTGGTGGTACATATGATGATTTAGGAGTGGAGGATGCTCGAGGATATAGTAGAGTATGACTTCGAGTTTGGTCTGCAGTCTTCTATCGTTTAGCTATCGAGCTTGTCGATTCAACCCTCCCTTGTCGTAAGGGTGATTGAGGCTCAATAGACAGACGAGTCGTTATAGGATTACCAAGCAGAGGCAGCATCTGAGAGTCAGACAGATTGGCAAATTGGTTCTGTGGTGGATTCCGCTTTAGAGGCCGATTATGTGTCCCGGATATTCCTGAGTTACGTAGAGATCTTATGACCGAGGTACATCGATCATAATTTTTTATCCACCCTAGCTTGACAAAGATGTATCGCGATATGAGAAGACAGTATTTTTGGGCGAGGATGAAGCGCCAGATCTTCAGTTTTGTGGCCAAGTTTGATACATGCCAGCGTGTCAAGGCTGATCATCAGAGACCCCCTGGTCCATTGCAGCCGTTGAGCGTCCCGATGTGGAAGTGGGAGCACGTGTCGAAAAATTTTATGATAGGCTTGCTGAGGACTCAGCGTGGTCACGATGCCATTTGGGTCATCGTTGATCGTCTGACGAAGTTGACACATTTTCTTGTGATTCGTGTGACTTGACCTTTGGACCGGCTTGCGAGGTTATTCATCGAGGAGATTGTGAGACTGCACGGCGTTCTAGTCTCGATCATTTCTGACCGAGACCCGAGGTTCACGTCTCAGTTCTGGAGGAGCTTTCAGAGAGCGATAGGGTCTGTTTTACAGCTCAGCACCACATACCATCCACAAATCGATGGCCAGACTGAGAGGGTCAACCAGATCCTTGAGGATATGCTTCGGGCCTGTGTAATTAATTTCAGGGGTAGCTGGGATGAGCATCTGTGATTGGATGAGTTTGCATACAACAACAGCTATCAGGCGACCATTGGCATGACTCATTTTGAGGCATTATATGGCAGACCATGCAGATTTCTGAGTTATTGGATCGAGGTCGGAGAGCGGCGTCTCCTAGGTCCCGAGTTTGTGCAGCAGACGTCAGAGGTTATCAATATCATTAGACAGAGGATGCGCATAGCTCAAAGCCGGCAGAAGAGTTTTGTTGATCGCCGGCGTCGTCCTTTGGAGTTCGTTATTGGGGACAGAGTGTATCTCAAGGTCTTGCCCGTGAAGGGCGTAGTTCAATTTGGAGTGAAGGGCAAGCTTGCCCCGAGATTTATAGGACCTTTCGAGATCATTGGGCGCGTTGGCACCGTGGCCTATTGGCTTGCCTTGCCATCTCAGTTGTCTGACGTCCACAACATTTTTCATGTCTCTATGCTGAGGAAGTGTGGGTCAGACATCGTTCCGGTTATTGATTAGCAGCCGCTAGAGGCTCGTGAGGATGTTTCTTACGTTGAGATGGTGAGGTTGCAAGGTATCCTAGTTTCGATCGTTTCTGATCTAGGATTTGAGGGGTCACCATTCTATTGATGAGGCGTCTTGGGAGCGCGAGGCTGAGATTTGAGAGCGCTATCCCCATCTCTTTGATGATTGATTATATGTTGTATCTTTTATGCTATCCCCAATTTTATATGATGGTGTTATATTTTCTCTTTCCTTATGAGTTATGTTTACTTGCACTGATTGTGTAAATTTCGAGGATGAAGTTTTTATTTGGAGGGAAGAGTTGTAAGACCCGTATCCTAGTCCGAACCGTTCTGTAGGCTTTCTTGATCCTTTCGGTCGAACTACGGCAACCTTCGACCTTTATCTGATGTTTACGCGTAATTCTAAACTGATTCCTACAAACCTAAGTTGACTCAACTTGAAACTTATATCATAGCGACCCCGCCGTCGCCGTAGTTCTAACGCCGTGACTCCCGCACCGAACCGATACCTAGGCTAGTAGATGTGGGTACGTGCTCATTCCGAAGAAACGCCGCTCGTTGTGAATTTCGAGGGAATCTCTACAACATGTCCTATCAAATCAAGTCAAGTATACCACCTTACCTCAATACCACCTTACCCAATAATAAGTACAAATGATCACTCCCTCTTTTCCCACAAGTCAACCCTCTCTCTCCCTCCACCATTCCTCTTTACAAATTTTCAAACAAAACCATACCTCTCCTTACAATACCCATCCCATATCATCCCATCACCTCCCTCTCTCTCATTCCATCTCCTCACTCCCAAGTAAAAAAATTTCATACTTCCAAGCCTCCCCAAGCTCTCAAAAACAACAAGTGTGACCCACCCCCTCATCCCCACCATCAAAACTCCATCAACCACCATCAAAAGTGAAGGCAAGGAGCATTTGAGTCCAAGGGATCAAGGAGGAATGCAATAGGTGGGTGATCCACCGTTGATTCTTAATTTTTAGGGCCCACTTACAGGTGGGACCCATTTTGATGTAACCATGAGGGGCCCATAGTGGCAGGGTCCCTCCATCACCGTCTCTCTCATCTTTCTTTCTCTCTCTTTCCTTATTTTCTTTGTGATAATGTGACTATGTGGTCCACCCGGATAGATCCCACCATGAAGTATGTAACTTATCCATGCCATCCATCATTGTGGGACCCACCTGATGGACGTGTCAGATCTACACCATCTAGTCCATTATCGTGCCTAGACGGGAGGAAAACACACATATCATAATGATCTAGATCAAGTGGGCCATGTCCATGAGGGACCCACCTTGATGAAATGGTGCACGCAGACTGTCCAGCGTCCCTAGACGCTGGACGTGTTTCTAGTGAAATGTGAACTGATAGTGGGATGCACTAAAAGCAAGGTGTTTGGGTGGGCCGCTCCTACAAGCCCCACCTTAATGTATATATATAATCCAAGTCGTTCATCCTTTTCCTCAGATCATTTTAGGCATTGAGTCGAAAAATGAACTCAATCTGATTTCCTGGTGGGCCATAGCATAAAGAATAGTATTTTTATCGTTGAAATACACCATGATGTTTCTGTACACTAAAACCCATTGAATATTAGGCTTGATGGGTTTGTATTGAGCCATAGAAACCAGTGGTTGGGTTGGATTTTTCTAAGGCAGACCCCACCTGCGAGAAACCATGAGAAAACAGTTGTTTAAAAAAATAAAATAAAATAAAAATAAATATAAGCAGCTGACGCTGCTGCTGCTGCAGCAGCAGAACGCTGTCGTGAACGTGAACGGGCAGGGACCACAGGTCCCATTCGTAAGTCGCACCGTGATGTGTGATGTGCATCCACACCGTGCATTGGGTGAGGCCCCTCCTGGCTATGGGCCACCCCTAAAACTAGCCATATTTGGAACTCAGATGGCCCACGTCACAGGAAACAGAGGTGATTGATCGTCTGCCATTGGAACCCCTTTTGGGTGTCCTAGAAGCCTTGGATCATTATAAAATTTGTTTTCCCTCTTTATCTGGGTCTGCGTGACCTTATCAACAGATTGGATGACATATGAACGTTATGGTGGGCCCCACTGATGTACGTGTTTTACACACACCCTGGTGAAACGGCTGGTGTACCTCACTCCAGGTAGTGGCATCACCAAGTCCATGGGTCCCACCTGTTTTATCCATGCCGTTCATCTATGGGACCCACCATGATGCATGTGTTGCATCCAACCCGTCCAACCATTGTGAAAGCTCATTTTAAGGCTTAAGTTCAAAAATGAGACAGATCCAATATCAAGTGGACCACACTGCCATAACAATGGGGCGAGGATTGAACGTCCAACACTGGAACCCTTGGGTCATAGAAGTTCTGGACCAAAATGAAATTTGTTCTTCCTCCTATTCAGGTCTTCATGACCGTATGAACAACCTGCATGGAAAATAAATATTATGGTGGTCCCTATGAAATTTTCTAACAGTGAAAATCACTATCTCGACTCCTATTTGTGATGCGGTCCAAATGATATTCTGATCATTATCACTACTGTTAAGTATGGTATGGTCCAGATGATCCTTGGATATGATTCATAATTTTTTTTTATAATGTCCTAAAATGATCTTTAATAAGGGATGTATGGAGCATTTGATCGGCCCAATTGACTAGGCCCATCTTGATGTATTTGTGGCCCGCCCATTGAGGCCCACCTTGATATATATATGGGGACCATGTTATGTGGCCCATTTAATGTATCTGAGGTCCATGAGTCGAGGTCTAACGGGATGTACATAAGGCCCATTGCAATTTGTGATTCCACCATGGTTTATGTAATGATGTTTTGGCGGCCATGCCTTGGGAGCAATGTTGGTTTGATGTCCACATTGTAAGGATGATGTTAGTTAAATGTTTGCAATGTCACTCTCCTTAGGGCCCATTGATAGGCCCATACTTGTAGTGTGTAGGCCGTCTAGGCCCACCTTCGTTATGAATAGAGCCCAGCACCATATAACATGTTTAGTATAAATCCATGATTCATGCTCATATGCATCATATGTATGCTTGATATGAGGAGTGACTGATCATAGCATATGCCTTCGAGCAGTTTGTTTATGGGCTCCCTGATAGGTGGAGTTGCCCTACATGAGCACGCAGTACGCGCAGGATTGTTGCATGTTTAGTCGGGTAATTCATGCACTCAAATTTGTGTGATTGTGATTATTGTATGCCCTAGCGACATCAGGGCCAAAGCCTCCACAGACACATCGTGGATGGTTAGATTGTATACTGGAAATACTGTTTCTAGCATCAGGGCGTCATATATGTCCCTAGGTGAAAATCCTTAAATTCGATGGTAACAGAGGATGACTCCAACGTCGAGACTGAATAGATATATGAGCGTACGAGAGCCGAATATCAGGAGGCCACATCTCTCACTATGTCATGGTTGGTTGGAAAGGGGTGTGGCCTTACTCGCTCGAGGATAGGAGGCATTAGTAGGCTGAGTTTGACCAGCTCATGAATGGGTCCGCTATCAACGTGTCGGATAGGTATTGGCAGAATATTGGCCAGGCGGATAGTAAGGTTTCTTACGCTCACTTGGACTATGCGGCTAGGAGAGGGGCAGTGCCATTTGGAGTGTACTAAACCCTGGTGATTATCCAGAATGAGAACTAGACTGATATTTGATGAGCTGTATGTGGATTTGGATGAGGATTGGTATGCTTCAGTTGTATCATGCATCGCATGGTCTTGATATGGCTGATAGCAATCATATCTTGCACTGCATAGCCTTGGTACGGTTGCTTGCATTCATGTACTCATCAGCATGATTCCGCGTTACTCTCACCTTGCATTCTGAATACGCTCATATTGCGCACACGCTTACACCACCCTCTAAGCTTTCTATAAGCTTATGCACGATTGATGTGTCTAGGTGATGCCAGGACATAGCCATAGCCTCGTCGCAGTTGGAGTGTGCAGCCGAGCTTCTGGAGTTTTTGTTACTTTCATTATATTGTATTTCCCTTTCATATGCATTGTACTCAAAGTTTTGATTATAATGGATTTTGTGATGGTGTTCTTGTGGTTATTGTTTGTTGGTTATGTTACAGTTATGCTTATACAGAATCAAAACCTTGTTTAAAATCCTTCTTGTAGGATCCCAGGATCAGAACCTGGTGTATGGGTGCCGGGAGCTGAGAATGGGGTACTACGTAGGCTGTCAGCGCTGGATTCGGTAATCGAAAATTTTGGTGAGCCCAATTTTTGAGTTTGGGGTGTGACATCAATGGCCCTTAGGACCCTTACAACCTTTAGAGATCCCACAATGGAAGTGGGAGCACATGACAACTGAATTTATCATGGGATTGCCTAGGACTCAGCGTAGCCAAGATGCCATATGAGTTATCATTGATCACTTGACGAAGTCAACACATTTTTTGCCAATCCATTCTACCTACATGATTGATAGACTTGCTTGGTTATATGTGGATGAGATCGTTAGGATGCATGGGATCCTAATTTCCATAGTGTTCGACCGAGACTCGAGATTCACATCTTAGTTTTGGATGAGCTTTCAATGAGCTTTAGGGACAACCTTGAAGTACAATCGAACTCTAATTGGAACGTAAATTCCTGCTGATTCCCATTAGGAGCGACCAAAATAACCCTGACGCCAAACATGTCATGTGCCATCAATCCATCAAAGATTAACTTCCATGGTGTGAGTTACACATAATACAGATTAAGGTTACTCGGGGGAATTTGTTCCTCAAGATCTGAAGGGTGGTTGGCCAGGAAGTCAACTATAGCTCTACCTTTCCGTGGCATGTAAAGGAGATCAAACTCAGATAAGGCCAACACCCATTTACCAATTCGGCCACTTAAAATCAGCTGGTTTAGCATATATTTCACTAAATTGATCACTATTATTGTATTCACTCTCTTGGCAAATAAGTAATGCCTAAACTTAGTGGCCACAAAATATAATGACAAGAATAATTTTTCCATGGAAGAATATCGCCTTTCGCCATTGAGAAACGCCCTACTCAAGTAATAAACCTCTTGCTCCTTTTGCATGTTGCCATCTTGTGCTAAAAGGGCCCTAATCGATTCTGTTGAGACTGCAACATATAGCTTGAGCAGTCGATCTTTGATCGGAGGCATCAACACAAATGACTTCATTAGGTATTCATTGATTCTATCGAAAGCTAGCTCGTGTTCTACTTTCCAAACAAATTCGAACCCCATTCTTTTTCATTATTGGGACCACATTTGACATCAATTCCGCATATTTGATCGGTCGGATGAAACTGGCCGTCAGTAATTACTCTATCTCCTCTTTGATCTTGAGGGTAACCTCGGCCATCATATACCTAGGTGGTTGTTTGTATGGCGATACCCTTCTTTCGTGGGTAATCTGTGTTCAACCAGGGATTGATCAAGCGCTGAAACTTCATGGTAATCCCACACAAAGCAGTCCATGAATTCAGAGAGCATCTTTATTAACTCCTCCTTCTTAGGAGATGTTAAAATATTGCATATTATCCCCCATTTATATCTTGGTTTTATGAACATGATAATGCTTAATATTTTATTTTACTCATGTTTGTGTTGCAAGGTGAATTTAAGAGCTTGGATTGAAAAGGGTACTAAAAGCATGAATTTGATGCTCAAGAATCACCAAGGCAAGGGATGGATCTTAGAAAACCAAGATTGAAGAATTCACATGCTAAAGATCCAAGAAAATCAAGTGAGAAATGAAGAGAATAAAAGATTTGAAGTAAAGAAAAAGAATCCTGAAATCGTCCTAAAAAAGCATATTTTGAAACTAGGTCATTCTATGAAATTGCACAGAGTGAAGTCTATTTTGAGAAACTGTGCAGAGTGAAGTATATTTTCACAAACTGCGTAAATTTGAGGCGGTTTCTAGAGTTTTCCAACTAGGTGCGAAAGTTGGAGTTCCACAACTATAAATAGGACTCCCTAGGATGCTCTAAGGCATCTTCTAGGGTTTAAGGAGTTGAGCAAAAGGGTGGAGAAGCCTTTGCCAAGTGTTTTTTTCTTCTTTCTTAGTTGTTTTCATGCTTTCTTCCAGGGTTTTAGATCCAATCATGTCTATAGTTGGCTAAACCTCTTAGCTCGGGCTAAGAGGTGAAGTTTGTAGCATGATGGGATGTTTCTCTTGCTTTAATTCATGTTTATGTTGAACTTCATGGATTCCAATTTGATATTTAAGGAATACTTTCAGTTTTTAATGGTTTATTGTGACTCAAATTACAGTAGATCTGCAATAGCTTTGAGTATCTTCTTTTCCTGATTTGAGATTGTGAAATTAGTAAGTCTTGTTGTTCACATCGTCCCTTGGGCATGGTAGGGTGATGGAATCCTTCCTAATCTTCACAATTCTCCTGCTTTGATATTATGGGATTGGTAAATCCTGTTGTTTGCCATTGTGTCCTAGGCATGGTTTAGTGATGGAATCCCTGCCAATTATCATAATTATCCTTCATTGAGAATTAGGTCAATGAAAGTTCAGATTTTATTTTATTGTATATTTTCCAATTGGATAAGATAGGACTACAATTCTAATTGTGTTACTTAAATCAAGGAAGAGGGCTCCTCGATCACTACAAGTGGATCCTTGGCACCCTAGGTCCCACCTTTAAATTCTTAGTTGTAATTACTCTATTCACAATTACTCTCTCAAATACTTCAGAATTAGTTTCACATCTTCTTTTAGTTCTACTTCTAGTTAATTTCAGAAACGTACAAGTTTTAGTACCTGTGGATTCGACTTCGGTCTTACCGAGATTATCACTACATCGCGACCCAACACTCGGTGTAATATCCTGAATTTTCACGGCCATAGTTTGTACTCGTGCCCGAGAAAACCGCGTGTTAAAATGTATAAACTTGGATGCTTTAAAAATCGCACCATATTTTTTTCGTTTGGATCACATTCAGATACATTCATGAAGGTAATATTTACAAGAATAAAATCAACTGTACTGATTATATTTTATCAGAGTAAAAAAAATAATCAAATGCCCTCTCAATGGGAGCTTATTGCATTTATCGAGTTCGCAGTGGAAGTATAAAATTAAATCCTAAATTGTCTTCTCATTCTTTCATCGTAATCTTCCTTAGGGAGAACGTTCACTAGATCTTTAATCTCTATGTTACCTGTATAATCTGTACGGTTGGGAGAGGGTCAATGCTCTACTCATATTGATGGTTATCCTTTAAGATTAACAATAATTCAAGAGATTCATAAAAAGTAAAGTAAGGGTTTAATACGTCCCGTGCTCCACTAACACGAGGGTATCAGCATGCGCAAACAACCTACATGAGATGCATGCCTAGCAAAGTATGTGCGGCTAATCATACATAGTGATCATCACAATGTGAAAAACAGCTTCATGATAACCGGCTTGACCCGCACTCTCACATACGGATATTCGCCGGCATGGCCAATACTACCGTGGATTTACGTGAACATCTCATGGCGCACGACACATGGGCTGGGTGAATTACGTGCAACGATTTATTCATGGAGCGAATATTTGCGACATCCAATCCCGAAGTGATGTGACACTGCATTTGTGAATTACACACATCGATTTATACACCACTACTAGAAGGCTCAAGGACTTACGTGTCTTGAGAGTCTCTACCCAGAGCGCATTACGTCTATGATAGAATATTTGAATCACTAGTTGTGATACATCTTACACATCACTTGCACTTATAGACATAAATCGAAACATAAAGAATATAACTGAATCTGAATCATGAAGAATATAATCTGAATTATGGAGGACATAAACCGAATCATGGAGGTTCTGGAATAGCAAGACATATGCCCATGCCCTTAAAGATAGACGGCATGAGGCCAACATAATAAAAGGAAGAGTGACAAAGGTCAGCTCATCAAAAGAAGAGTAACAATGGCTAACTCAATAAATAGAAGAGCGGCAAGGGTCAACTCAAATATAGAGACGAGTGGCAAAACCAACTCAAATAAAGCGACGAGTGACAAGGGCCAACTCAAATAAAGAGACGAGTGGCAGGGCCAACTCAAATATAGAGACGAGTGGCAGGGCCAACTCAATAAATTTGATGAGGCATGGGCAGGCTTGTATCCATGGCCTCACATACATTTAGAGATATCACTTATAATTGGCATAATGTTATAATCCCAACAGGGCCAATAATTGTAAGGATATTAACTCAGTTAATTGATAGGATAATTCTCAGAAAATATAATATGAAAGGCGGAATAATTTACACTATTAAAGATGAAAAGGCAGGATAATTCAATCACTAAGGCATAAAAGAGGTAGGATAAAGGCAAAATCAAATAAAGGCATGAATGGTAAGATCATATACATGAAGGCATGAATAGACAAGATGTAAACATCAAGTTGAATTAGTGTAAGCATAAAGGATAAAACCCTTACCTTCTGAGTGAGTACGCGACGTTGGGTTGGATTCCTAACCTAGGACGAACTTAGGTGGCTAATTTTTCTCCCTTTCTTCTTTTCTTTTCTTTTCTTTTCCTTCTTTCTTCCTCTTCCTCTTTTCTTTCTCTTTTCTTTCTCTTTTCTTTTCTCTTTTCTTTTTCTTCCTTTCTTTCCTTTCCTCCTCTCTTTTCCTTTTCTTTCTTCCTCTCTTTCTCGTTTCTACCGTACGGCAGAGGATGAACACTTCTCTCTCTCTCTCTCTCTCTCTCTCTCTCTCTCTCTCTCTCTCCCCTCTTGCTGTTTCTACCTGCTAGATAGCACGCCTATTTATAGGGTGTTAAGTCTCTCCAGAACTTTCCCGCAGGGTCTTTTGCGGAGGGGTTTACGCAAGTTTGTTCCTGCGCAGCGAAACGCATAGGCTGCGGCGTTTGATCCGAGTTCGGAGGGAGAGACCATCCAATCTAACAAAACAGACCACGTGGGGACGGTTTGATTTCTCTTCTTGGCAGTTTTGACGGCAGGGATCTACATGCAGAGCCATCACGGTGGCCCACTACATCCGACGTGCATCGTCTGCGAAAGAGACCCGTTTCCGGCTCTTTTACGGATGTCGGTGGGCCCACTTATGATGGTTTTCCAAGGATCTGGTTAGACCATCCACTTAATAGGTTTGTTTGAGGCCATGGGACAAAGCATGACATGGACCCGTGTTTTGGGTGGGCCACACCACCGATTGATGTGTTGGCTTTCTCATCCTTGCTGTGAATTATATCGGTTACATGGACGTGTGAAAACTATCGGGTGTTTATAGAAAACCCCGTCCAGTCAAGTTGGACGGTTCCGATCACATTCCCACGTGTCCATAGTGGGCCATCGCTCATCCCACGGACGACTGTCCGCACCGACGCGAGAGAGAGGAGAGAGACTCACTCTCGATTTTGGTTTCGTCGGGTCAACCGGCTTTGACCTTGAGTCCCCGGTCCTGTGTACCTCGCGTGCATGCGCAGGACGTGCGCATGCATTGCAGGTGGGGTCCACAGGTTCGTTATTTGTGTGATCTACACCGTCCATTCTTCTCCGTAGCTGATATAAAGGGTTCATCCCAGATTTGACGTGTATATATAGATTAGGTGGCCCAGTTTCGAGGGTTATCATCTGATCTTGTAAATCAAGTCACTTGTACTCTGATCTAAGGGATGAAATTTGGTGTGAACGGTTAATTTATGATTTCTAGGCATGGTACAACTTTTCTCGTTACACGAATCATGAGAACTGAGTGATTTAGAATTCAAGGGTCCTAGTTAGTGGCATTATTGTTATTATTTCTAATCTAAGAGTTTTGGAGAATCCAATGGCTCCAAGTGGTTATGGGAATTTTTCTAAGAAATTCTTACAAAAGAATGCATATCTAAATCATTACAGATAGGGAGTCATTTGTCGTGTCATTCTTGGAAAAGTACTTATGTCAAATCACGTGATGGATGGTATTGTCTTGAAATCAACTATTAGATGGTTGAATTTATTGAATGGAAGTAATTTCTAATGGTTAGGTTTGTGTCAGGACGAGGATGTAAGGATAGGATAGTTGAATTGGTATCGTACACATGTACATATAGGTCAATTTCTAGGTAACACTCGAGAACTTTTAATACTTGGGTATTGAAATGTTCGAGGCGTTACACTTGGGGTTGTGAATAAGTTTTTGGCACCATTGACAGGGATTGACGGTTGCGTTTTCTAGATTTGATTAGTTTTGGATTTAAGTTAAGATTATGATTTATTTACTTTCTATTTTTAGGTTAGGGTTCTTTCTAATTTATTTTTGGAAACTAATTTTTCTTTATATTTCTAGATTTACAATTTTTCTTAATTTATTTTTAGAAACTAACCTAGCTTTCTATTTCTAGGTTTAGAAACTTTCCCTTTTCGTTTTTAGAAACTAGGTTGCTTTTTTAGAAACTTTCCTAATTAGTTTTTAAAAACTTTTCTTTTTCATTTTTAGAAACTAGGTTACTTTTTTCTAGAAACTTTTTCCTAATTTGTCTTTAGAAACTTTCTTAATTTTTTTTAGAAACTTTCCTTTTTCGTTTTTAGAAACTAAGTTGTTTTTTTATAAACTTTCCTTTTTAGTTTTAAACACTAACTCATCTTTCTATTTCTATTTTTAGAAACTTTCTTATTTCTTTTTTAGAAAATAATTCACTTTCCTTTTTCTTTTGTAGGATCCTACCTAACACAGAAAATTCTAATTTGGTAACTTCTTTCTAATTCTCTCTCTTTCTATTTCTAGGTTTCTATTTCCATTCTTTCTTTTAAGTTTAGGTTAGATTCTGAAATTAAGGGCTGAGAGTGTTTTATGCCCAAGTGGGTCCGTGATAACACTCGACGTCTCTTAAGTGAAGGAGGATTAGTTGAGGGGTTATCTATCCATCACAGGATTAGACACCATTCAAGATCGATAGAGCTAACTAAAATTATGGGTGCAAATCAACCAGCCAATCAACCTCCAAATCCTCAACTTAGGGTTAAGAAAATCCATGATGAGAATGAGGTGCATCAAGCACCTCCGCCTCATACTTTACGAGATTATTTACCGTCGGTGGGGGTGAGCACACCTTTCTATATGGTTTTTCCTGAGAATGCAGGACATATGAATATCAAGCCGGGAGTGATCTAACTCCTTCTAAAATTCCATAGACTTGAATTTAAAAATCCGTATCTACACTTAAAAGAGTTTCATGAGATAATAACTACTTTATACTTTCCTAATGTGTTTGAGGACACGGTCAGGCTGAAACTCTTTCCCTTCTCCTTAAAAGAAAAGGCCAAGACATGGTTACACTCACTACATACATATCGATTGGCAGATGAAATAATATAACAAGGGAGTTCACTAAGAAAATTTTCCCATATCATAAAATGAACACCCTCAGAAAGTCAATCATGAACTTTGCCCAAAAGGAAGATAAAACATTCTTCCAATGTTGGGAGCGGTTCAAGGATCTTGTCAATTCATGCCCACAATACAGTTTTGAAAGGTGGCGCATCACAAATTTCTTTTACGATGGACTGACATCTTCCATGTGCAATTGGTTGAGACAATGTGCAATGGGGAATTCATGAATAAAGATGTCAACGATGTGTGAGATTATTTAGACAAACTTGCTGAAAATGCACAATCATGGGACATCTCTCCAAAACCCACAACTTCGAAGCCTAATCAATCAAAGGAAAGGGGAAGAATGTATGCTATAAAAGAAGAAGATGACTTGAGTGCACGGGTGACCATCTCACAAGAAGAGTTGAGACCATGGAATAATAGAAGGATAAGGCTAAGAAAGAAGTTTGCGGTATTTACGCTTGCAACATACATATAATTGAAAATTGTCCAACAATACCTGCTTTTAAAGAAATTCTGAATGAGTAGTTAAATGCCATGAACAACTATCAAAGACCTTTCAGTGGACCTACCGTAAATACATACAACTCCAGTTGGAGGAATGGACAAACTACCACTTAAGGATTCCTTAACCAATTCCTCAATTAAGGGAACCTTCAAGAGGATCCAGTCTTAAAATACCTTCAAAATCAAGAGATTTTCAACCAGAGTATAATGCAGGCCATTCAAGACTTTCAAAGGCTATACAAGGGTGGGAGATAAAAATTTCGAGTGGGGAGAGAGATCTTTCCAACCCAACCTCTCCCCAATCGTAAACCACAATATAAAATTAATGAACTAAGCTCTTCAAATTAATATGTGGAACAATCTAAGTCTATCATCACTCTTAGGAGTGGTAAAACAATTAACAAATCTATTTTGGTAAGGACTGAAAAGTCTAAAGACCTGGAAGAAGACACGGATAATAGACCTAACATTGCTCCACATATATTAGAACCGGAACCTTAAGGCAAGCTGATTACTCCATTCCCTCAACGATTGATCGCACCAAAACCTCTATCAAACTCTCAAGATATTCTAGAGGTGCTTAAGTAAGTGAAGGTCAACATCCCTCTACTAGATGCCGTTAAACAAATCTCTTCACACGCTAAATTTCTGAAAGATCTATGCACTACCAAGAGACGACGGACTATTTAACAGAGAATTTTTCTAAAAGAAAAAGTGAGTACCATCCTCAAGAAAGACGTGCCACATAAGTACAAAGACCTCGGTAGTCTAACCATCACTTGTGTAATTAGGAACTATTGAATCGAGAGCGCACTTCTTGACTTGGGGGCGAGTGTTAATCTGATTCCTTACTCGGTTTATGAATAACTAGACCTAGGTGAATTAAAACCCACTCGGACCGCATTATAACTTGCCGATCGATCAGTTCGTCTACCGAGAGGGATCATTGAGGATGTATTAGTCCAAGTTTATAAATTCCATTATCCAGTAGATTTTATCGTCCTCAATACTCAACCCATCGTGAATATGAGCACTCAAATTCCCATCATTCTTGGTAGCCCATTCCTTGCTACACCAAAAGCAATTATTAATTGTATGAATGGAGTCATGAATTTATCCTTTAGAAAATAATATTGGAGCTTAATATTTTTTTCAATATGAGCAAACAGACAAAGGATGATGACGAGGCCCACGATAATAACATGATTGACTCGTTCATGGAAGATAGAGCGTTCCTGACTCTATATTCTGACCCTCTTGAGACGTGTAATTGGCCAACACCCCTGATTTGGATGATAACACGATTAGGGAGATAGATGTCATACTTGAAACTGTGCCAGTACTTAAAGTTAACCATGGAGGCCATGATTTGAAGATTTTCCCCAAAGTGATGTAATGCCTCTACCGTATAGCTTCAAGACACCGAAGCTTGACTTAAAATCTTTGCCCGCTCATCTTGAACAGGTTTACTTAGGTTAAGAAGAGACATACCCGGTGGTGACTTCATCCTACCTTGAGAAAAAATAAGAGAGTATGCTCATTTCCACTCTCGAAAAAGATAAAGGAGTTATTGGGTATATCATCACAGATCTTGATGTGGTGAATGAACTCCTTTCAGCTGAATGTTTCGAAGATTTCTTAACACACTTTGTATATTTAAATGGTCCAATGATAAAAGAAATAATGGATGCCTTGCAAAACAATACCTATGTGGTTGTTATTAACTGAAGAACCCTTATTTTAAAGCGCCTCCTTCCACAGATCTTGAATGTTTACCATTAAGGGAGGAGGAGCTGAAAGTTGAACCGAAGCCTGAAACTTCAAAATATGTTGAGATTACATCACCTACTGAGAATTTCTCTGAATTTTATCTACTTGTAGTATCTAATTCACCATGTTGCACTAACTCTGAAACTTTCTTTGTCTCAGGTGAATCATATGTACTTTGGACACATCGAGAGATTAAAAGGAAACTTTATACTAAGGTCCACAAATTTCTCTAAAAAATCATGCTCCAGGGCATCCAAGCCTATTGCAAAAAGGGCTTTTGGATGATCTTGTTACGAAATCTACTAAGAAATTTATCAAGATATTGGCCTGAGGAGGAACCTTGTGGCATGAATAAGTAGTCTGCCCTTATTTTCCTAGTTAGGTTTCTTGCTTTCAAAGACTTTAGGATTAGAATAGTTTGCTTTCCACTGTTTAGGATAGTTTGCTTTCCACTATTTAGGATAGTTTGCTTTCTTTGGTTTAATTCTTGTGCTCCATCTTCACACTGAGACCATTCGAAAAGCTTCAAAGTTCCTTATTCAGGTATTATCTTTCCATCACATCCCTTCTCTTTTCATTGCCTCTTTTGCATTACATGCTTATTTCTTTCACATTAAGGACAATGTAGATTTTTTAGTTGGGGATGGGGGATTAGGTGAACTAATCAACGTTTTCTCAGTTTTGAGCAAATTTTTTAAAAATTTTCAATGTTTCAAGTTAAAATCTGTTTGGGAAGCGATGAATTGTGTACTTAAGAATGCGTTGGATATGATAAAATAGAGATTGAATTTTGGATTATTGGAGTTTGATCAACTAAGTAATCTATCACCTAAGTTCTTGCGCTCAATTGATTAATAGATAGTTTGAATATCATGTTAATCTAAATCACAAGACACATTCAATTTATCTTCTGCAAGACATGCTAAAAGTTCTAATTGTTAGTATGTGAATCATTAGCAAATGGTGATAATCGAGTCTGGAGAATTTTATCCACCTTAAAAGAAGGAAAGAATCAATTAAAAAAAACAGATCGACAAAGAGGTCATGAAAAAGAATAAAAAAGAATGAAAAATATAGAAAATAATGTAAAAATAAAAAGAATGAATAAAAAATTGACCGTCGATATAAAATCAAAGATTGGAAAAAGAAGGAAAATGGGATAAGTTCGGAATCGGTACTTGAGTTTCAAACTAATCTTGAAGTGATGAGTATGGCTAACATGATAAACTAATAGTATTCGTACAAGAAGTTGATTTTCACTAAGCACATTGAAAAACTTGATATGCAAATTATACTCGATTTAATGGATAAAAAATTTACTTGATTGGTTGCTTATGTGGTTCAGCTCTAAGTTTTCAAAACCCCACTTTCGTATCTTAATTCTACCCATTCATACTTGAGTGTATAAAAGATTATTTTTTCCTAGAGAGGTTTTGGACATTAAGCATTGAGATTCATTTTATATATACTTTGCTCGGGACTAGCAAAATGCTGGTTGGGGATTGTGTTGAGGGTCAAATATTGCATATTATCCCACATTTATATCCTAGTTTTATGAACATGATAATGCTTAATGTTCTATTTTACTCATGTTTGTGTTGCAAGGTGAACTTAAGAGCTCAGATTGAAAAGGGTGCTAAAAGCATGGATTTAATGCTCAAGAATCACCAAGGCAAGAGATGGATCTTAGGAGACAAAGATTGAAGAAATCACATGCCAAAGATTTAAGAAAACTAAGTGAGGAATGAAGGGAATCAAAGATTTGAAGTGAAGAAAAGGAATCCTGAAATCGTCCTAAAAAAGCATATTCTGAAACTCTGGGTCATTTTGTGAAATTGCACAGAGTAAAGTCTATTTTTAGAAACTGCGCAGAGTGAAGTCTATTTTAGCAAACTGCATAAATTTGGGATGATTTCTAGAGTTTTCCAACTAGGTGTGAAAGTTGGAGTTCCACAACTTTAAATAGGACTCCCTAGGATGCTCCAAGGCGTCTTCTAGGGTTTAAGGAGTGGAGCAAAATAGTGGAGAAGCCATCACCAAGAGTTTCCTTCTTTTTCCTTAGTTGTTTTCATGCTTTCTTCTAAGGTTTTAAATCCAATCATGTCTATAGTTGGCTAAACCTCTTAGCTCGGGCTAAGAGGTGAAGCTTGTAGTGTGATGAGATGTTTCTGTTGCTTTAATTCATGTTTATGTTGAACTCCATGGATTCTAATTTGATATTTAAGGAATACTTTCAATTTTTAATAGTTTATTGTGACTCAAATTACAGTAGATATGTAATAGCTTTGAGTATCTTCTTTTCTTAATTTGAGATTGTGAAATTAGTAAGTCTTGTTGTTCACAATCATCCCTTGGGCATGGTAGGGTGATGGAATCTTTCCTAATTTTCACAATTCTCCTACTTTGAAATTATAGGATTGGTAAATCCTGTTGTTTGCCATTGTGTTCTGGGCATGGTTTGGTGATGGAATCCCTGCCAATTATCATAGTTCTCCTCCATTGAGAATTAGGTCAATGGAAGTTCAGATTTGGTTTTATTGATATATTTTTCAATTGGATAGGATAAAACTCCAATTCTAATTTTGTTACTTGAATCAAGCAAGAGGGCTCCCTGATCACTACAAGTGGATCCTTGGCACCCTAGTTCCCACATTGGATAGGGTATATCTAATTTTATTGATATATTCTTAGTTTTAATTACTCTATTCACAATTACTCTCTCAAATACTTCAGAATTAGTTACACATCTTCTTCTAGTTCTACTTCTAGTTAATTTCAGAAACGTACAAATTTAGGCCCTGTGGATTTGGCCTCAGTCTTACTGAGATTATTACTATATCGCGACCCTACACTTGGGGTTGTGAATAGGAGATTGCAACAAGCTACTTATAAATGTCGACTTCGGATCTTGTTCTATACCCAGATTGATCTTAACCAACGGATCTTGGACTTGCTGTCGAGAATCTTCCTTTGCTTCAGACACTTCTTTAAGTTCAACACAGCCTTCCTCGGTCAATTCTTCCAACTTAGCCAGATTCATGAAACAACCTTCATCAGCTTTTTCCATGCTTTCTTCTAGCCTTTTTATTCTGTCCATGAAGTTGGCCCAATTTGGTTCCTTACTTGGTATACCGATCATGGGATCTCTTCAATGGTGCGGTGGGAGGCCGGCGAATATAGAACAATGTCTTTCGGCCGAACATCATTGGTTTGGGTGATCTCCGAAATACCCTGCACAATGTTATCTAGATTCTTTTTTATTGCAATCCCGGTAGGGCGGCCGAACTTTTTTCTCCCGGTGAATTTGATAGGTCCCACTTATTCATTACAGTAATAAGCCTCTGTAATGCCCTGAAATTCGGGGGTCAAGCATAACTCAGCTCTCGAGTTCCAACATATTTAATGATGGATGTATGTTGACTGTATTAGTGCATAAAATATGGAATAGATTAAGCCAAAACATAAATATAATTCAGGGATAAGTGAAGAAAGCAAGCGGAAGACTTATAGAAATATATGTGTACAAGTGCAGATCCCTGAAGTACATATACAAACCAGGTCGTATGAAGGTGTTACTTAACAAAATTACAAGTATCAAGTTACATCATTTAAATCCCAAAAATAATTCCAGAATCCCGCGCATTAGAACAAGGCTCGCTAGAACCCGTCTGAAAACTGCATATAAGAGAAGGCAGCCTCATTATCATCCAGCTCCCGCTCTGCCTCAGAAGTCGCATCCACAACTGCAACATCAGAACCTAAGACAGAGTCTGGTGGGTGTTTAACACCGCCCCAGAACGTAGGAGTGAGTGATCAACTCAGTGGAACAATAAGGCACTGGTTAACATGTTATTAGTTCAATCAAGCAGTAATGATAAAGCAGAACAATTAAACATAACCTAAGTACTCTTCTTAATGCAAGGATGTATGCAGAATGATGTGTGCCCTCACGCGTACACCCTCAGCGTCTTCATCTTACGTTACGCATGACACCACCTCAAAGTGTGCCACATCTATAAAGCACATGCAAATGTGGTGCATGGATATGATTACCAAGTTGTTATTAGTCCTTTTCATCCAGCAGGATTGGGAAGCTAAGATACCTTCCTCATATCACCATCCAAACAGTGATCCATTCTAGGGTCGTCAATCCTAAACATCTTATACGATCATATGGTTTCAGGTCATAGCAAAGGGCTCGTCACCAATCAATGCACGCTCATCACACCTTTATTACCACAGTTCGGCTCGTCACCTCAATGCGGTATCTAGGTATGCTCGAGGTCATTACAAAGGGCTCGTCACCAATCAATGTAGGCCGACAGCATGAATATAGTGTCCCATACCACCATAATCGGCTTACGAGTTTAGTTGCTCACTAGTCACTACGGGGAGGCTCTTCACCCCAGCGTAGGCCGACAACTCAACCACGGTGTCCCATACCCCCATGTCCGGCTCATGAGTCTTAGCGGATTAAGGTACCATGGTTAATAGGATTTCATTGGTAAGTTCGGTACCCTAGATTCAAGCAGTAGCGTCCAATATATGGTGAACATATATCGAACAATCGGGTTTACTTGACGAACTCGACTAGCACGAGCACACTTTGAGTAGAACGACATAGAGTGCGCAAACACTCCGCGTGGCCAAACCACTGCCGACAACTTTAATACGACTCGGGTTCGTCTAATACGTCCTACGTGGCGAAAGCAACCTCAGCCACGATCATTAGGCGGATTACCGATTTCCTGGACTATTCATAGTCCCAAACACATTACGCTACAATAGATATTCGTATTAAATGTAGAATAGTAAAGGAACAACAACTCAAATCATGGTACATAAGCACTTGAAGAAAATCAACTTAATATGAATGTAAGTATATGTAATGCTTGAACTTAAACGACAAGGAATGTAACTAGCAAGAAAGAAATCATACACACTAGTGGGAGAGTTGAGAATCGCTCCTCAACACCCATACTAGGTTCAATTATCACACCTTAGATCATTCAGGCATTTCTACAAACACTTAGAATATATAATACAACATACATGACGTATGTTGAAATACACACATTTGGACAATTCCTTTTGCCAAGGAGTTGTCATACATACCTCTAGCATACATACACGACAAATAATCGTGGCAATCACATGTGCATATTTTATACGCATATGGTACTTTATACATACACATAGACTACACAAATCTCAATATAACGCATGCATATCAGGAACGCAATATAAATACAACATTTGGCATGTGAAATCTCATCCATAACAAGAATAAATCATTAACTGGCACTGAAATCCTTGAAAACCATAACCTATACACTTAAAGTCCGTACCTTAAGCCAGAAAAGAAACACCGAACTGATTTCAGACGAGTTGTCTTCGTCAACGGCGATAGAATACCCTAAAGCAAGGATAGAAATGAGATACAACAACACCAAGACTATTCTAAGCTCTAACACAGATTAGGGTTAGGTTAACTTACCCAAGGATGAACTCAGAATCGTCAGAATAACGATTTAAAGTGAAGGTTCAAGGATGAAGAAGAACAAGAAAGAATCTAGGATGATTCACCAACTTCTCTCTCACTTTCTCTCTCTTTTCCACTCTCTTTCCAAGCTAGGGTTAGAGAAAATTCGTATGGAAAAGAGAGCTAGGGTTTAAGGACTATAAATAGGCCTAATATTGATGAAAATAACCCCAGGGCCAAGGTATACTTAGGGTATAACCAAAACCAGCCTCTCATGATCCAACGAAGCACTTCTGGTGGGCCTATAATCACGAAAGGTCGGATTTAAGCTCATTGACCATGGATCTAGGTCAAGCTGAGTTTTCGTACCGACCGGCTCTTCAGATCAGCCGTGTCGGACCACACTCAATTCAATGGTCACAGAATCTCGATCAGGTCCACAAGCATAAGGATATGCCTAGGCCACCTTCCCTGATCAGAGGGTGAAATTGGGTTAGAATCCAATGGTCAGATAGCTTAAAACCATCGCGTAAGCGACATGACTCAGATTTCATAAAAGCTTATTAAATTTCTAACCGTTCTCACACTCTTCACTCCGAACTCAATCAAATCGACCCAGAACATCACATGGACTTGATTTTTGAGGTGATGGTCAAGCCCAATATGGTAACCGCAATAGCCTAAGATTATCGCTATCGGACTTTCGACGCACAGTCCAGGTCCGATCCAGATCTTCCAAAAATTCTCCAGAACAACTGGATTTAGCGATGGATCCCAGATTTCAGAGTAACATAGCGCTAACTAATCCACAAGTTTTGAGCCATGCAGATACAATTTAAAGTGATTGATGTAAATTTCACAAGCAATCGAGTATTGCGCTAATTACCCCAAAAACAACTACTTAAGGAAAGATTAGCACAAAATTTCCAAGGTCGTTACAGCCTCATTGGCGTTCGACGTGGCCAAGAAAGGCTTGTTGTGGGCCAGGACTAGCTCAACCTTGTTTTGGTTCAAAAAAATCATAAATTGATGGAGAGAAGATGGGATGCATGCAAAAGAATGGATCTAATCTCTCCCCAACAACGCATTATAGCTTGATAAAGTATCTATAACTAAAAATGGTGCTAAGACCATTTTAGTGCCAACAGTCAAATTGACCGGCAAGACATCATGCGTTTTGGTGACATGGCTAGCAAAATTGCTAATGGTCACTTTTGACGAGATCAGATCGATCATTGTTTTTCTAGCATGGCCATCATTCTCCATGGCAATAAGTTCACTACAACCCCATTATCCACCAGATTTCTAGTAACAAGGCATCCGTTCAAATGAGCCAATATGTACAACAACTTAAGGTGTTGTGTCATGTCGTGGGTGGGCTTCTTGATAATTACCCTTTTGGATACACCCCTAGCCACGACAGTAACCGTGTTGACATGTAGTGTTATTCTTTTACGTCGCCATCCATCCTGTTTGGTTGAGTGGGACTTACTTGAAAGCTAGACGACAATGTCAAGATCATATTGCAATGAAACTCTACTGGCGGCAATGAACCAAACACAATTTCACCACCTAAACTTTACCCCCATAGTGTTTTAGATCCAATCTTTTCGATCTGATTAGAGTATTCATCAGCCACAAGTTCGACTGACAAATCAATAGGAGAGGAGATCTTTAATGTATCGACGGTCGATGGAAGTTCATTGGCTAGCCACTCCTCTGTTGGAAAATAATCTCATCAAGGTAATCTAAAAAATTATCGCATCTATCTTCTCATATAAGATCCCTCAACCTACTAGTGTCGTCAAGGGCACATGGACCCTCCTGTACTATAGTTGGTAGCACTGCTTCAACCATGTTAACTGCCAACTTTCATCAGAAACATGGACTCGCCAAAAGGTTAAGCCATCATCGCCTTTTAGTGACAACCCACTGTCTTTGCCATCAGCGCTTCTGGGTCCTTGTTAAAACTTTTGGTATTGATGGAAACTTTGGGTGAGTTGTTTCTATACCCCTTCACATGTAGTAGGGGGTTTGACTATCTTTGCTAAAGGTGCACCCCATCTTAAACAGTGCTTGGAGGCTGACTGCGGCGGCTGGTGAGGGTCTAGACCATTACTATGATCTTCCCTTCCTCTCTTGGGAGAGTCTCCCGACCGGGACACAATCTCTTGAGCGCACCGATCATAGATTCGAGGACCTTGATGTCTTCTTCCGACATCATTTTACAGATTATCTCTAGGATGAGGCACCCATTAATGCCCTAACATAGGTTGACCAGGCGTCCTTCGCTGGCAATCCGGGTCGAGATCGATCTTCGGTCGTAGCTGGTTCTTAAGATTGGCAGTGATCATGTTTACCTTAATATTGACCTGGAATGGGTTAGTGTTGATCAACATTGCCTCTTCGCCTTTTTCTGGGAACTTCAATAGCCCACGGTCGATGTGGTCCTGAATAACATTCCTGAATATAACACACTTGTTAGTCAAGTGAGACCGAGTTCCATGCCACTTGCAGTACTCGATCTTTTATAATTCATTGGACGAAGATAACTTATGATTTATAAGAACTTTGATAAAATTTTTGGCCAACAGACTATCAAGTATCTCTTCGGCTCAAGTGATATCAAAGGTATACAAACACCTTTTAAGCCTTTTGTGTGGTCAAGGCGATCGACTCCACTTTGAACAATGTTGAATATACTAATGGCTTCTTAACCACTACTTCGACAATTGCAATATCATAGTTAGGGTCATTGTAATATATCCCTAATGACGAGTTCTTCTACCTAGCCCCTTCCTTTTGGAGCTCCTCATAACGAGAAACATTTTTAGTTAGGTCATATAGATCAACAAACTCTGTACCTATGAACTTCTTGCAAAGCTTATATTCTAGTCCGGCTTTTGCCAGTTGCACAAACTCGGCCTCAGTCATGACAACTTTGCAGCAGTTCTTGAAAAGGATAAGCTAAGAGTCTTAGAGGGGAAGGGGGGGGGGGGGGGTGAATAGGACTATGCCAAATTAAAAATTAAATACAGAATTAAATAAATATAAATAAAGATAACACTTAAACAATCTCACAATGCGAAAACGAATACCAACCTCAAACATACAAGTATTGAAAGGTTGATACAGATATTGTTTTAAGGACAACCTTACACCAAAAACCAATGGTTTATGGTAGGACAACCTGATTCCTAGAACAGTCTATGTATCAAAATCTCAAACCGATACAGAGGAATAGAGAATAAAATAGCAAAGAAAATAATTAAACTATTACAACATTCCCACACTTGCATAAAAAGATTACAACATTCTCCATAAATGCTTAAAAAGGAAATTACAACATCCACACAATGCCACAATCAATCATTCACCACAAGGCCAGAAATTATAATGGTTCACTTGTGTGTACACCAACTGTTTAGAAAAAACTCTACTGGTCGTGCACAACACAAAATGTGCAATTTTTCATAAAAATTAAAATTTTTAAAATTCAACATAATAATTATATACATTATGATACAAAAAGACATGAATCATCAATTCATATTGCACATACCAAGATCAAATTTTAATTTTGCAAACCTACTTTTGTTGAGCGGTTTTGTGAATATGTCAGCAAGTTGAGTTTCGGTCGGAATATAATCCAAAGAAATTGTCTTGTCTTCTACTAATTCACGAATATAGTGATATCTAATGTCAATATTCTTGGTTCGTGAATGCTGAATTATATTTTTAGAGATATTAATTGCGTTTGAATTATCATAATATAAAACCATAGTATCTTGTACAATTCTGTAATCACTTAACATTCTATTCATCCATACAAGCTAAGTACATGCATTACCTGCAGCAATGTATTCAGCCTCAGCTGTTGAGAGCGATACGGAACTTTGTTTCTTACTTAGCTAAGAAACTAAACAGTTCCCTACATAGAAACAACCACCACTGATTGATTTTCGATCATCAATATTACCAGCCCAATCAGCGTCAGTGTAACCAGCTAATTGCACACTAAGATCATGTGGATATTAGAGACCAAGATTTGCTGAACTAGTGATATATCGCATAATTCGCTTAACAACAATTAGATGTGACTCTTTAGGGTCAAATTGATATCTAGCACAAATTTCAACGCTAAATGCAATATCAGGTCGACTCGTAGTTAAATAAAGTAAACTACCTATTATACTGCGATACAACTTAGGATCCACATTCTTACCGGTAGAGTCCTTTGAGAGTTTTAAGTAGTACTCATTCGAGTATCAAAATTTTTTCCATTCTTAAATCCAAACTTTTTAACTAAGTTTAGAGCATATTTGGTTTGAGAGATAAAGAAACAATCAGATAGTTGTTTAACTTGCAACCCTAGGAAATAATTTAATTCTCCAACTATGCTCATTTCAAATTTAGACTTCATAAGATCTGCAAACTCAACAGTCATGTTAGCATAGGTAGATCCATAGATAATATCATCAACGTAGATTTGTACTATTAAAATGTGATCATTATATTTCTTTACAAACAATGTCTTATTAACACATCCCATTATAAAGTTGTGACTTAGTAGAAACTTAGTCAACTTTTCATACCATGCCCCGGGAGCTTATTTCAAATCGTAGAGTGCCTTTTTTAGGCGATAGACATGATTAACATGTTTAGGGTCTTCAAAACCTGAAGGCTGTTCAACATATACCTCTTCATGCAAATCGCCATTCAAGAATGTACTCTTTACATCCATTTGGTATATTTTAAACTTTCTAAAGCACGTAATGGATATAAATAGTCTGATTGATTCAAGATGAGCTACTAGGGCAAAGGTCTCATCATAATCAATACCTTCAATTTGAGTGTACCCTTATACAACCAGCCTAGCCTTATTTCTAATAATGTTACTAAGTTCATTAGACTTATTTTTGAAAATCCACTTTGTTCCGATAATGTGTTTATCTTTCGGTCTTGGAACTAAGTACCAAACATCATTTTTAACAAATTGATTAAGCTCTTCTTGCATTGTAATAATCCATTTTTCATTAGCAAGAGCTTCTTTTACGTTAGCCGGTTCTATCTGAGATGTAAAGTACACATAGTTACACATATTTTCTAGTTGTTTATGAGTGCGCACACCAGTGAGAGGATTTCCAAGAATTTGATTAGAAGGATGATCTTTAATTGTCCTCAGTTCAATGTTATTTTGACTTGATGAAGAGTCTGGTTTATCAATTAGAAGAACATCATTTTTTGAACTTGAGGCTGGTGTATTTAAGTGATTGTCTATAACCACATTAATGGATTCTTGAATTACACTAGTCTCTTGTTAAGAACTCAATACGCTCGACTATTTAGAGCATACCCTAAAAATATCCCTTCATCACTTTTGGTGTCAAATTTACCCAGATTTTCTTAGTTACGTAAAATGTAGCGCTTGCTGCCGAAAACTCAAAAGTATTTGACAGTAGGCTTCTTATCAAACCACATTTCATAAGCCATTTTACCATTTGATTTTCTAATGTAAATGCGATTAATTATATAACAAGCACTATTTACGGCTTCGGCCCGAAGAGTTTTAGGGAGCTTCATACTATTTAACATTATATTTGCCATTTCTTAAAGCACTCTATTTTTTCTTTCTACTACACCATTTTGTTGTAGTGTTTTGGGCATAGAAAATTCATGTGATATTCCCTGATCACTGCAAAATTTCTCAAAACCACTATTTTCAAATTCCGAACCATGATCACTATGAATCTTAGAGAATTGTGATTCTTTTTCTGTTTGGATACGTTTAAGTGCCTTTTTTTACTTCATCAAAAGTTTCTGATTTGTCTCTTAAAAAGACTACCCATGTGTATCTAGTAAAGTCATCAATAATTACTAGAATGTTCTTCTTGCCACCTCGACTCTCCGTTCTAGTTGGTCCAATGAGATCCATGTGGAGAAGTTCGAGCGGTTTAGATGTGGCATTGGAGTTCACCTTTTTGTGAGTAATCATGGTTTATTTACCAATCTGGTATTCATCACATATTTTATCTATTTTCTGTATTTTGGGTAAACCTCTTACCAACTCTCTTTTGCTCAATTTATACAAGTAGCGGTAGTGTACATGTTCGAGGCGTTTATGCCATAATTCGGTTTCATCAGTATGGACCATGTAGCACGATAAATTAGATGAGCTTGAATCACAAACAATATAGTAGTTTTTAGAAGTTCTGCGACCAGTTAATATTACAGAACCATTTTTATTTAGAATTTCACATCCTTGGTTAGTAAATTTTACACTATAATTATTATCACATATTTGAGAGATGCTTAATAAATTGTATTTTAACCCTTCTACATATAAAACATTCTCAAATAGAGGGAGATTAAAGAGTTGAACCGTACCTTGGCCAATAATTCTATAGTTGCTACCATCACCAAATGTGACTGAACCATCAATCATGTCTTTAAGATTGGTGAACAGACCCTTGTCGCCTATCATATGTCTGGAGCAACCACTATCTAGGTACCACTTTGAATGGCTCGAAGCTTTGAAAGCGGTGTGGGCAACCAAACATGTAACCTTAGGGACCCATTTCATTATAGTCTTGGGTCTAGGAGTATAGTTGGTCTTCTTATGATTGTAGTTGTTATAAGACTGACCCAATGAGTTAGATTTTAGGAGCTCCTTAAGTAATTCAACAATTTTCTCAGCTAAAGGATTATGATTATGATTTTTATTGTTGATATGGTTGCTTTTAGGTCTTAAGTTTTGAAAAGTCTTAATAGTTTTAGAATGATTTTGATTTAGACTTTTTCCTTTTGAGTTAGAAGACTCTCCTTTCACATATATGAGTGGAGTATTCCCATATTTGGGGGGAATACTTTTGTCGTAGCCCAATCCAAATTGATTGTCATATTTTTTAGATCTAGATAAGAGTTTTTCTAACTTAGGATCACCTTGGGCATACCTCCATGTGTCTTTTAAACTCAAAAGTGAAGAGACTTCTAGTTTTAGCTTTTCATTTTCAGATTTTAGATTTTCAACCTAGGAGGTTTTGAAATCTAAGTCGCACTTAGTTTTTTCAAAGCAGTCTGAAATGTGTGATTTTTCTAAGAATAGATTATCAAAATTTTCTTTAAGTTTTGAAAACTTTTCTTACTGAATTTTTAGTTTTATAGCAATTTTGCAACTTTCCTTATATAGGGCATTATAAGCATCTTGAAGATCTTCTTCATTTTCATGGTCACTATTCAGATTTTCTTCACTAGTTGAATCATCATTATTTGAAAAAGTGAACTTGGCTAGAGTCATTAGGGCTTTAACATCATTACTCGACTTGGTTTTAGAATCTTCTGACTCAAAAGAAACTTTAGAGCAGGAAGATTCATCCCATGTAGCCAACATACCTTTCTTTTTTAGGTTTGTCCTTTTTAGGACATTCGTTTGTTAGATGCCCATATTCATGGCAGTTGTAACATTGACTGTCTTTTAAAGATTTTCAAGTTTTAGATCTAGATCTTTTCTTTTCATTAGGTTTTTGTAAATCAACCCTCTTTTTACTTTTAAAAATATTATAAAACATTTTAGCTAAAAGGGCCATATCATCTTCAGAATTTTCTAAATCAGAATTGTTATTTTCTTGAGAAATATTTTTAAAAGATTTAAGGGTGATGGATTTACCTTTAAGAGCTTTAAAGTTTAACTCATAGGTCTGTAAAGAACCAACTAATTTTTCTTCCCTCATATTATCCGTATCACGAAGTTCCTAAATCGCAGTTACCTTTGAATTGAACTGTTCAGGCAGTGAGCATAGTATCTTGCACAGACTTTACTTTCTAGGATTCTATCACCAAGACCCCACATAGAGTTGACAATGTCATTCAATCTTGTATAGAAGTCCATGAAAATTTCACTTTCTTCCATACGTATTTCCTCAAATTTGGTTGTGAGGATTTAGACTTTAGATTTCTTGACAATTATTGTTCCCTCGTGTGTCATTTCCAAAACATCACAGGCTTGCTTTGCAGTATCACAGGATATAATTCTCTTGAATTCATCTGGTAATAGTGCGCAAGTGATTGCATTTAGAGCCTTTGCATTGACATTACTCTCATTTTTCTAAAGATTTGTCCAAGTAAAATAAGGTGTTACTTTTACAGTTACAGATCCATCGGTACCAGTCACTTTAGTGGTAGGAGGGGTCCAATTGGTCACAGTGGCTTGCCACACGCTCTCATCAATGGATTTTAAGAAAATCCTCATTCTGTCTTTCCAATAGGCATAACTGGAGCCATCAAATGGTAGAAGCCTAGTGACTGAAAGGCTATAAAAATTTGACATCTTAAAAAGCTCAGATCGATTAGCTCAGGAAATAAATCCAAAATAAATAAGGTGAGCTATTAGGCTTTGATACTACTTGAAAATGCCGAGCTAAGAGTCCTAGAGGGGGGGTGAATAGGACTATGCCAAATTAAAAATTAAATGTGGAATTAAACAAATATAAATAAAGATAACACTTAAACAATTTCACAATGTAGAAAAGAATAACAACCTCAAACGTATAAGTATTGAGAGGTTAATACAGATGTTTTTAGGACAACCTTACACCAAAAACCAATGATTTATGGTAGGACAACCTGATTCCTAGAACAGTCTGTATATAAAAATCTCAAACCGATACAAAGGAATAGAGAATAAAAAAGCAAAGAAAATAACTAAGTTATTACAACATTACCACACTTACATAAAAAGATTACAACATTCTCCACAAATGCTTAAAAAGGAAATTACAACATCCACACAATGCCAAAATCAATCATTCACCACAAGGCTAGAAATTATAGCGGTTCGCTTGTGTGTACACCAACTGTTTTGAAAAATAGCCACACAACTACTCCACTCCCAATATCCTCACATAGTGGATATTAGCGTTCACTATGAAATACGTTTTTCAAGGTTCACCTAAAACCCTCACAATTGTGTCTTTCAAGTGGGCTTACACAATTCAAAAACCCCACTCTCTGAGTTTTCTGGATCACCTCAGACAAATCAGAAGAAAGAGATTTTTCCTGGCACAATCTCAAAGAAACTAAAAGAAAAGATTTACAGAAATGTAAAATACTTATTTGGATATTCTCCTTTAATGTAGCTTGAAAGAACCAATTCGGGGTAGAAGTTCAACGTAGATGTTCAATGTCCAGACTCACTTATGAAAAGGTTATAAGTTTTAAATGATTTTTTGATTAAATCACTTTGGGCTAGCTTGATTTGATTTTGATTCCAAGAACAGGGAAAACTTCAATCCCTTCTTCAAATAAGATTGGAATATAGAATACAAAATCAAATGCAAAAAGCTAATTAAAGAGAATATTAAATGAGTACTAAATACCTTAAGAATATCACAAACTTATCTCTCAGAGTGGTGTCTTGATTTTGCTTGAATCGAATGAAAAACTCTAAAAATCGTGCTCTATTTATAAATGCAAAAACTGCTCACTCGACTGGCCCAGAGGTCAGCTCGACTGGTTGAAGGACCAACAAATTTTTAAAATTTCGAGCACGATAAGATAAAGTTGTTCCACGACTGGTCAAGTGGGAGGTTCAATCGGTCGTGTGGCCTACACGATTAGTCATGTGGGACCCAATTTAGTTGCTGGACTTTGAGTCGAGCCTACACGACTGGTCGAGCATTGTTCACTCGATTGGTCGAGCAGTCTTCAGAACTGGTTATGGCTATAACAGAAAATCCCAAAAATTAGTAACAACCCTTGGACTGGTTGAGGAATTTCTTGGACTGGTAGAGCCGGTACTAAGACTAGTTGAACAGAGGCTAAGACTAGTCGAGAAACAACCTATACACTTATAAAGTGACCCAATTAAAGTATGCAATCAATATGACCTAACCTATAGTCAATCTAGGGTCATTTATACCTTATACGCGATGTTTAAACATTGAGTCATCATTTTCTTTGGTTGATAGATGATCTTGAAGTACATGAAGCTTGACATCTTGAAGTATGTTGAAGCTTGAACTTGTAACACTTTAAAGCTTGATTTTGAAACACATTGATGCTTGAGCTTTAGATACTTGAGTTACATTTCACTTTGAGCTTTGAGTTCCAAAGTAAAGTACTTTGTCTTAACATAAATGAAGTGTTGAAACCTAGAACTATTGAAGCTTGAAAGAATGAATTATCACTTGGTATTGTACTTGAACTTGTGTATCTCTTGATATTACATTTGAAGTTCTTAAGGTAAAGACCTTTGTTCTTGTACATGAGATGCATGATCTTGAATATGTGGATGAGCTACACAAGACACAAATTCTAAGAGGTTTTGGCACTACAAAATTTGACAATCATAGGAGCTAGAAAACATAGTACTTACAGTTCTTCACCTACTTGAACCACATAATATAACTCTTGCATGATTCCCTAGGTAACTACCAGAATCGAGTGAGATTGGCCATGGTAATCTCCCTATTCCTAAAAAAGAACTGAGCATGGAATTTCTCCTCCAACTCCTGCCAAGTGTGTATTGTGTCTAGTAGTAAATTTGTGTACCAAGTGAAGGCCGATGTGGTCAATGAGTGACCAAATAACTATAACTTATAATAATCATTATTGGCCAGTTCGCCACATTGCATGGTGAACCGACTGACGTGTTCAATAGTCAACTAACTAGGCTCACTCGAGAATAAGGCAAAATTCGGTCGATAATTTCTCAGCAATAGATGTTATCAATCGACCCACTTGGGGTATGGTTTATGATATACAGGAATAGCATTGCAGCTGAGCACTTGGCGAACAACTTCTTGAACAAGTTGTATTATCTAGTCATGGTGCACCCGCTGAGGCTTTACGGCTGGTGGGTGATCCGGACCAAACTGGTTAAGATTATCTTGGTATCTAGGGCTCTATTGGGGGTCGAACCCTCCTGGTGGTCCATGATTCCTATTTTCAGGTATAAAATTCCTAACTTCGTACTCCGGTTGCCTAACTTCCATAGGAGGTGGCGCGTTCCTCAGCTCCGGGGTAGGAACCGGGAGTGGGTTACATTGTAAAGGTGACATAGGTAGTAATGGAACCGTGTTGCCAACTGAACTTCTATCAGCATTGTGCTATGTTGCTAGTGGTGTTTGTTCTGTTATCAAGGCCACTATTCATTGCATGACTTTAGTCTAACTGGTCATGTAGCGATTAGTGCTCTCGGCTTGAATACAGAATTGTTCCCCTTGGGCTCTTCCGTATTCTTACACCATATGGATGCCCATTTGAACATCCCGAAGTACAACAGACACCTCGTCTAGGAGCACGATCCGAGATGTAGACGGTCCTGTTGGGTCTTTAGTCGGGTTGATGTGAGTTTCCCATAAATCTCAGTTGAGCCCACTTGAGTTTACGGAAATAATGTTAGCCGAGCTTGAGGGGCTAGATGAGACTCGCATCAAAGCATTAAATTCTATTATGGCCAATGAAGCGGCCGTGGCCCAAGCATATAATAAAAGAGTTAAAGGAAAAGCCTTTAAGGAAGGGGACACAGTTTGAAAAATAGTCATTCCTATCGGTTAGAAGGACCGAGCATTGGGAAAATGGTCACACAGGTGGGACAGACCATATGTTATCAAGCAAGTTCTAAGGGCAGGTGCTTATCTTCTCAGAGATTTAAATGGTAATGTTGCTCCATTGCCTATATATGACTGATTCCTGGAGCAATCATTCCCTTCACTATCGGAGGTCGTTAGAAATCAGGCCGAATCAGTTCAATAAAAAGAATTTAATCGCAATTAAATAAAAAGCCCTAAATGATGGAGCCTAGTTAATCTAGTTAAATAAAGACTCGGAGGCCATGAGTTTTACCCACACTAGGGTAGGAAATGTCATATAAGAAAAGGGGGAGGGTCAGACCGCTAAGTCACACCCCTAGCCCACTTTGCATGAGTGAAGGCTCGGGCAACATCAAGCTTTGCAACTCTCACCTAGTTCTTCCTTTCATTCTAGGACACTTGTTGACGCATGAGCTTGACCAAAGAGTGCTCAATGTAGGCCAAGTGGCTGTCTAAGGCCGCTTTCTCCATCTTAGCCGATCTTTCTTCAGCTTCGCTGATAGCGGCATGACCTTGGTAGAGTTCCAACTGGGCACCACAAAAGCGACAAGCTCAATGCTCTCTGGCCAATCATGATCGTGATGTAGCCAATTAGTCTGGACCAAGTCGTGAAGTATGCAGTTGCGAGAATGAGTTAGCGCTCGCAACATTTTTTGGTTGAACTCGTGCTCACGAGTCCAATGTAGACGTTTCTTCCAAGCTGCCTCATAACGGGCTGATAGAGTACGACATTCTCTACCAAGAGCTGATAGGTGTCTCAGGGCATTTGTGCAACTGTTAAATTCAGCGTCTGCTTTAGCAAACACATGTCTAAGGTGCTGGAGTTCTAAGAAGATATTTTAAATTTCTTAGGAAGGCCGCTTGTTGATACTCAAATATTATATATTTAACCCTTCAATTGTACTAGTTTTCCTGGCATTTAATTGTTAATTCGATTTAATTATATATATTTTTGTCATGTGAGCTGATTTGGAAGCCTATGATGAATACACACTTAAAAGGATGGATTTAGAGCTTAAAAGAAGGAAGAATTGGAGATTTAGAAGTCATTAATGAAGAATTCACATTTCAAAGATCCAAGGAAATCAAGTGAGGAATGAAAGAATTAAAGGTTTGAAGTGAAGAAAAGGAATCCTGAAAATTGGCTAGAAAAATGATATTCTAGAATTCCGAGTCTAAAATAGAAAAATCCTGAAATAGACTTCGGTCCGACTGAAATCGCGCAAAATGGTTAAGCAAGAAAGTGGAATTTTCAGCCTTAATTTGATCTAACCAAAGCCAACTTCGGTCCCACCTAAATTTGACATATTCTACACATATTTTTCATTCGCGACTTCGGTCCGACAGAAGCGTAACAAAAGTGTGTAAATCCAAGGTTGATTTGTAAAATTTCTAAGTCGGTGCGAAAGTTGGATTTTCACAACTATAAATAGGAGTTCTTAGGATATTCTAAAGAATCTTCTAGGGTTTGGAAAGGGAGATAAGGCCTAGGTGGAGCGCTGCCAACATTCTTCTACTTCGATTTCTTCACGGGTTTTAGTAGATCTTTCTAGTTTTTCTTTTATTTTTCTTCTAAAATGTTAGTCTTCTCAGGCTAATCTCTTAGCTAAGGTTATGAGATGAAACTTGTAGTTTATTTTGATATTTAGTTTGCTTTAATTCAAGTATATGTTGAACTTTCATTAAGTTTTAGTTTAAATAAAGATATATTTCCAGTTTTTTATGGTTTGTTGTGACTGAAATTACAATAGATGCTGTGAAAGCTTTTGATATTATCTTATTGGCTTTGGAATTATATGATTTGTACAAGTCATTGTTCACCATCGTCTATGGGCATGGTGGATGATTGAAGTCCCTATGATCATTACAATTAGATGGATATTTAAGAACTAAACTAATGAAAAGTTTAGATTTTATTTTAACTGCTCCATCATCCAATTGGAAAGGATAAAACTTCAATTCCAATCAAGTTATCATTAAATCAAGTAAATTAATATTGAGATTACTATAGGTGGATTCATCTTTATTATTTCAAAACCTTCTTTTAAATCACTGGATTAAAAACCCAGACCAACCAAGTTAGATTTAGATTAGTTCTAGACCGTGTTCCCTATTCCTTGTGGATTCGACCTCATTCTCACCGAGTTATTACTACATCGCGACCCTACACTTGGGGTTGTGAACACTGTTCCTGCTCAAGAATCTCACTGATATCTCGGAGGAAAGAGAATCATTCATTTGTCGAAGAAGAATGCAAGAAAGTCTCTATACCCGAGTCAACGATGTCATCCAGAAGCTTAAAATGATCCATTGAAGATATAATCTCTCTTGCAGTGGTGTTAATTAAGGTTAGTCCGTTTGATGCTTAACTCTTTCTTTCATATACTGAGTTTAAAAGCCACAGTTAATGTGCACTATTAACTGAGTAACAATTGGGTTCTCGGTAATAAAGGAGTGATTCTCGGAGTTGTGGAAGGTAGTTGAATAGGTGGAGCCTTATTCAGAAATAATGGCTCAAGCGTTTAAGTGCTGCACCCACGACTTGAATTGCCAAATGTGTGTATCGCAAAGTGGGTGGCTGTGTGCAACCTTCGATTAAAATTAGATACATCTATCATAGCAGCAGTTGATTGTTTTATTAACTGGGCCAATATATGAGATTATCAAGCATAACCATTCCATTCTCATGGCTGCAAGGCAAACGCCCATAAAAGAAAAAGGTTTTCGATCGGTCAGGTTCATTTCATTTCATTACTCTTCTGGTATTAAACAACATGATTACATAAGATTGGAGGACCTCCCTTGATAGTAAGGATGACATCAAGGCCCAAGTATATTCATTACAAGATACCTAGATGGAAAAGATAAGGATGACATCACAAGTTTCAATTACATCATTCATAATTACTCTTTCAAATATTTCAGATTGAGTGTTACATCTTCTTCTAGTTCTACTCCTAGTTACTTTCAGAAATGTACAAGATTAGTCCCTGTGGATTCGACCTCGGTCTTATCGAGATTATTACTGCATCGCGACCTTACACTTGGGGTTGTGAACAAATTTTTGGCACCGTTGCCAAGGACTACGACTATATTTTTCTGAGATTAATTGGTATTAGAATTAGGTTAAGATTAGGATTTATTTTTTCTATTTTTAGGTTAAGATTTGTTTTCTGAATTTGTTTTTAGAAACTAACTTGGTTTTCTCTCTTGTGGGATCCTAACCTAGCAATCTCCAATATGGTAAACTTTTTCCAAATCTTTTTTTTTTTTTAATTTCTTAATTGCTTTAGTCTCTCTTTAGTTTTCTCTTTAGGTTTAGGTTAGATTCTGAACTTGAGGGCTGAGAGTGTTTCATGCCCAAGTGGGCCGTGATAACACTTTATGTCTCTTGAGTGAAGGAGGATTAGTCGAAGGGCTACCTATCCATCATAGGATTAGACACCACTTGAGGTCCTTCGAGTTAATAGAAGTGATGGCTGCAAATTAACCTGCAAATCAACCTTAATCTCTGGTTGAGGAAGCTAAGGATGAGAATGAAGTGCATCATGCACCCCCGCCTCGTACTTTATGAGATTATCTACAACTGGCGTGGGTGAGCTCATAGTCCTGAATGATCTTTCCAGAGAATGCAGGACATGTGGATATCAAGCCAGGAGTGATCTAACTCCTTCCAAAGTTCCATGGACTTGAATATGAAAATTCATATCTACACATGAAAGAGTTTGATGAGATAATAGCCACTTTATATTTTCCTAACGTGTCTAAAGACATGATCAGGTTTTTACTCTTTCCCTTCTCCTTAAAAGAAAAGGCTAAGATGTGGTTGCCCTCACTACATCTATGATCGATTAATAGATGGAACAACATGACAAGGGAGTTCATTAAGAAAATTTTCCCATATCATAAAATGAACACCTTCAGAAAGTCAATCATGAACTTTGCCCAAAAGGAAGATGAAACATTCTTCCAATGTTGGGAGCGGTTTAAGGATCTTGTCATTTCATGCCTACAACATGGTTTTGAAATATGGTGCACAACGAATTTCTTTTATGATGGGCTGACATCTTCCATGCGCCAAATGGTCGAGACAATGTGTAATGGGGAATTCACGAACAAAGATGTCGATGATGTGTGGGATTATTTTAACAAGCTTGCTGAAAACACACAATCATGGGACATCTCCCCAAAACCTAGTACCACTTCTAAGCCTACTCAATCAAAGGAGAAGGGCAGAATGTATCTTTTAAAAGAGGAAGATGATATAAATGTTAAAGTAGCCAGTCTTACAAGGAAACTCGAGGCCATGGAACTTAAGAAAGATAAGACTAAGGAAGTTGTTTCCGGTATTTATGCTACAAAATACATACAACTAAAAATTATCCAACAATACCTGCTTTTCAAGAGGTATTGAATGAGCAATCGAATGCCGTAAATAATTACTAAAGACCTTTCAAGGGACTCACCTCCAATACTTACAATCCTAATTGGACAAATCATCCAAACTTCAGCTAGAAGAATGGACAAACTGCTACTCCTCAAGGATTCCCTAACCATTTTCTAAATTAAGGGAAATCTCAAGAGGATCCAGTCCTAAAACATATTCAAGTCCAAGAACTATACAATCAAAAGGCGGAACAAACATTCCAAGATATCAAAACCACAATGGGAATGCTTGCAACGTCCATGCAAAGGATGGAATCACACTTAAAGAGTGGGGAGAAAGGAATGCTTCCAGTCAAACCTCTCCCCAATCCTAAACTGCAATATGAAATAAGTGATTCAAGCTCTTTAAATTATATGGAGCAGGCTAAGTCTATCACCACTCTTAGGAGTGGAAAGACAATTGACAAGTCCATTCCGGTAAGGGCTGAAAAGCTTAAGGACTCGAAAGAAGACAAGAATGATGGACCTAACACTTCTCTACATGGGTTAGAACCGGAACCTCAAGGAAAGCTAATTGCTTAATTCCCTCAATGGTTGAGTGTACTAAAACCTTTATCCAACTCTCAGGATATTATAGAGGTGCTTAAACAAGTGAATGTCAACATCCCTCTATTGGATGTCATTAAACAAATTCCTTCATATGCCAAATTTCTGAAAGACCTATTCACTACTAAGAGGCAGCAAAGTATTCGAAAGAAAATATTTCTGACAGAAAAAGTGAGTGCCATCCTCAAGCAAGATGTGTCAGAAAAATACAAGGATCCCGGTAGCCTAACCATCACTTGTGTAATTGGGAACTACTGGATTAAGTATGCACTTCTTGACTTAGGGGCGAGTGTGAATCTAATTCCTTACTCAGTTTACGAACAATTGGGTCTATGTGAATTAAAACCCACTCGGACCATATTACAACTTGTCAATCGATCAATTCATGTACTAAGAGGGATCATTGAGGATGTGTTGGTCCAGGTTGACAAATTCTACCATCCACTAAATTTTATCATCCTGGATACTCAACCCATTGTGGATATGAGCACTCAAATTTTTATCATTTTGGGTCGTCCATTCTTTGCTACATCAAATGCCATCATTAATTATAGGAATGGAATCATGAATCTATCTTTCAAAAATATGACATTGGAGCTCAATATCTTTTTCAACATGAGCAAATAGGTAGAGGATGAGGATGATACCCACGACATTAATCTGATCAATTCTTTCATGGAAGATAGAGCACTTTTGACTCTATACTCTGACCCTCTAGAGACATACTTGGCCCACTCCCCTGATTTATATGATGACATAATTAGGGAGATGGATGCCATTCTTAATGCTGCACTGGTACTTGAAGTTAACCGGTGGAGGCCACAATTTGAGAAACTACCCCAAACTGATATAATGCCTCTACTGTCTAGCTTTAAGGCACCAAAGCTTGACATAAAACCCTTGCCCGTTAATCTCAAATATGTCTACTTAGGTCAAGATGAGACATACCCGGTGGTGATTTCATACCACCTTGAAAAAGAACAAGAGAGTGTGCTTATTTCCACTCTCATTGAGCACAAAGGGGCCCTTGGATGGTCGATTGCGAACCTCAAGGGAATTGATCCTTTGATTTGTACTCATGCATTCATCTTGAGGATAATGAGAAGACCACCTGACAACCACAATGTTGATTAAATCAAACACAAAAGAAGTGGTTAAGGCCAAGGTTCTTAAGTTATTGGATGTAGGTATCTTATACCCTATATCCGATAGTCAATGGGTAAGTCCAACTCAGGTGGTTCCTAAGAAGTCCGGAATCACCATCGTAGCTAATGTTGATAATGAACTTGTACTAACTAGAGTTACCACTGGTTGGAGAATGTGCATTGACTACAAGAAGTTGAATACCGTCAATAGGAAGGACCACTTCCCCTTGCCCTTTATCGATCAAATCTTGGAAAGGCTAGCTAGTTGCTCTTACTATTGCTTCCTTGACAGGTATTCGGGCTACAATCGGACAGAGATAGCCCCTTAAGATTAAGAGAAAACTACATTCACATGCTCCTACGACACCTTTGCTTACCGAAGGATGCCATTCGGGCTATGTAATGCCCCCGCCACTCTTCAGCGATGTATGTTAAGAATTTTTTCTAACATGGTGGGGCAATATTTGGATGTCTTCATGGACGATTTCTCTGTCTTTGGTCCATTTTTCAACGAATGTTTAGAAAATTTGAAAAATGTGCTGAAGTGATGAGAGGAAAAATTTGGTACTAAATTGGGAGAAGTGTCATTTCATGGTTCGTAAGGGAATTGTTCTTAGACATATTATCTCGTCCAAGGAAATTGAGGTGGATAGGGCTAAAATTGATCTTATCTTTAACCTACCTCTACCCAAGAGCATACAAGAAGTGTGATCCTTCTTAGAACATGCCAGATTTTATAGAAGATTCATAAAGGACTTTAGTCATTTCTCTCGTCCTTTATGCAATCTACTTTAAAAGGACGTACCATACGAGTGGATTTAGCAATGTCAGGAAGCTTTCACTAAGCTCAAGGGCATGTTAATTACTGCACCTATAATGCAGTCACCCGATTGGAGCATCCCTTTTGAAATTATGTGCGACGCGTCTGACTACGTTTTTGGGGTGGTGTTAGGTTAGAGAAAAGAGAAGAAACCTATATTATTCATTATGCAAGTAGAACTCTAAATCATGTCCGATTGAATTACTCTATACAGAGAAGGAACTCTTAGCCATAGTGTTCGCTTTGGATAAATTTAGGTCTTACTTGATTGGATCCAAGATCATCATTTACACTGATCATGCGACGCTAAAGTATCTTCTTTTTAAGAATGATGCTAAGCCCCGCTTGATAAGATGGATCCTCCCACTCCAGGAATTTGATTTAGAAATAAAGGATATAAAAGAGAGTAAATAATGTAGTCGCTGACTATCCTTCAAGACTTGATCTCCCTGATTCCCTTGAGACGGTAACCATAAACGACATGTTCCTTAAAGAACAACTTTTTAAACTCTCCCACCTACCTTGGTTTGCTGACATTGCAAATTATCTTGCTAAGGGTTTCACGCTAACAAATTGGACTACATAAGATAAGAAAAAAAATTTCACTGAGGTACGTAAGTTCTTCTGGGACGATCCATATTTGTTCAAATATTGCCTAGACCAAATTCTAAGGAGATGCATGTCAAATAATGAACAACAAAGTGTCATCTCCTTCTTTCACTTTTAGGCCTGTGGTGGTTACTTTTCTATTAAAAAGACCATGACCAAAATTTTATAGGGTGGCTTTTACTAGCCCACTATGTTTAAGGACACTCATGAGTTTTACAAAGTTTGTGAATGTTGTCAGAAATTGGGAGTGCTGTCCCATCAAAATATGATGCCTTTAAATCCCATACTAATCATTAAAGCATTTGATTGCTGGGGAATTGATTTTATGGGGCCATTCCCCTAATCCTTTAAGAATTTATACATTCTTCTAGTAGTAGACTATGTCACTAAATGGGTCAAAGTGATCCCGTGCCGGAACAACGACCATCGGACAGTCATTAGATTCTTAAAAGAAAACATCCTTTCCTAGTTAGGAATGCCTCGAGCCATCATTAGTGATGGAGGTTCACATTTTTGTTATAAGCCATTTGAGAACGTAATGAAGAAATATGTTATCTCTCATAAGGTGAGCACTCCATACCACCCGCAGACAAGTGAGCAAGCAGAGATTTCAACAGGGAAATCAAACACATTCTGGAGAAAATAGTTAACCCTGACCGTAAGGATTGATCAATCCGCTTGACCGATGCTTTATGGGCAGACTGTACAACCTTTAAGCCCCCATTGGAATGTTTCCCTTTAGACTTGTCTATGGGAAAACTTACCACTTACCTGTGGAATTGGAACATAGAGCCTACTAGGCTATCAAAAATCTGAATTTTAACCTGCACAACGCTAGCTCACTGCGCAAACTCCAATTGAACGAACTCGAGAAAATTCAAAATGATGCATACGAGAACTCAAGACTTTACAAGGACAGGATGAAGGTATTCCACGACAGGAACATCCTTCAGAAATCATTCTTGACTAGTCAAAAAGTCCTTTTGTACAATTCTCGATTACATCATTTTCCAGGTAAACTCCAATCTCGTTGGACTGACCCTTTCACAGTTACTAATGTCTATCCTCATGGGGCCGTTAAGATAAAAAATCCAAGTAATGACAATGCTTTTAAAGTAAATGGACATCGTTTAAAGCCATTTGTTGAGAAGTTTGATTTAGAGGACATGTCCATACCTCTGATGGATCATGTCCACCAGGATTGACCTCCTAGTCTGATGGAGGTATAGTTAGGTCATTACTTTCATAGGATTTAGGACTAGGATAGTTTGCTTTCCATTTTTAGTCTATGTGCTAGACCATCTTCATTTTGAGATCCTTGGAAAAGCTATAATTTGCCTTCTTCAGGTACTACCTTGCCTTCACTACTCCTTTCTTTTTGTTACCTCATATGCATTACATGCTCATATCTTTTACATTGAGAAAAATGTAGATTTTAGGTTAAGGGCGTGGATTAGGTAAACTAATCAGCGTTTTCTTAGTTTTAAGCAAAAATTGTAGAAAATTTTTAAATTTTCAAAATAAACCTATTTGAAAATTGATAATTTGTGCATTTAGGAATGCTTTGAGTATGATGATAAGATAAAAATTGAATTTTAAATTGTTGGAGTTTGATCAACTAAGTAGCCTATCACTTACGGTTCTTCCATTTAATTGATTAAGAAGAAGTTTGAATATCATGTTAATCCAAATCACAAGACATGTTCAATTTGCCTTCTGTAAATGGTACTAGAATTTCTGATTGTTAGTATGATAATCATTGAAAGATGATGAGAATTGAGTCTAGAGAATTTTATCCACCTTAAAAGATAAAAGGAACCAGTTAAAAAACAGGAGATCAACAAAAAGGTCATGTATGGTGAAAAGAATGAAAAAAAATGAAAGAATGTAAAGTCTGAAAAAAGAATGAAATTTTTTGAAAAGAATGAATAAATAAAAAGTGATTATTGATTAAAAAAACTAGAAAAAGAAGGAAAAGGGGATAAGTTCGGAATCAGTACTTGAGTTTTCAACTAATCTTGAAATGATGAGCATGGCTAACATTATGAAAAGATAGTATTTTTATGAGAAGTAAGTTAATTTGCACTGAGCACATTAGAAAACTTAGTATATGAACTTATGCTCTAAATTAAATGATAAAGAACCTAATTGATTGATTGCTTATGTGATTTGGCTCTAGGTTTTCAAAATCTCACTTTCTCACCTTAATTCTACTCATTTATACTTGATTGCACAAAAGATTGATTTCTGAAAAAGGTTTGAACATTGAGAATTGAAGATTACTTCACGCATGGTTTGCTCGGGACTAGTAAAATGCTGATTGGGGAGTGTGTTGAGTGTCAAATATTGAATATTTTCCCCTATTTATATCTTGGTTTTATGAACATGATACTGCTTAATGTTATATTTTATACATATTTGTGTTGTAAGGTGAATCTGAGAGCTTGGTTTGAAAAGAATGTTAAAAGCATGGATTTGATGCTCAAGAATCACCAAGGCAAAGGATGGATCTTAGGAGACCAAGATTGAAGAATTCACATGCCAAATATCCAGGGAAACTAAGTGAAGAATGAAGAGACTTGAAGATTTGAAGTGAAGAAAAGGAATTTGTGTGAATCTTGACTAGCCTAAGCTCTGGCTCGACTAGCCCTGGCTCTGGCTCGACCAGCCCTAGGCTTAACTAGCCTTGGTTTGACTAGCCCTGGCTTTGGCTTGACTAGCCTAAGAAACTTCGACTCGAACTCCAGCAACATTATCTTTTAAAATCGCACGACTCTCGACTAGTCAAAGATTGTCCTCGACCAGTTGAAGGTGACTCTTGACCATTCTCGACTAGTCGAAGGTTATGCAGATTTTGCGCGGACTATGTAAATTTGAGCGGTTTCCGGACTTTTCCAACTTAGTATGAAAGTTGGGGTTCCCAAACTATAAATAGGAGTTCCTAGGATGCTTCAAGGCATCTTCTAAGGTTTAAGGAGTGGAGCAAAAGGGTGGAGAGCTGCCGCTAAGAGTTTTCTTCTTCTTAGTTTGTTTTTATGCTTTTCTTAAGAGTTCTTAGTTCAATCATGTCTATAGTTAGCTAAATCTCTTAGCTGGTTTGATTTTAAGAAATATTTTTACTTTTCTATGGTTTGTTGTGACTCAAATTTAAATAGACGCTGTGATAGCTTTGAATATCTTCTTTTCTAATTTGAGATTGTTGGATTTAAAAGTGTCATGGTTTGTTAATTAGCGTGAGTGTTGAGTCTGTAAGCCAAGTGAGCCCCATAGGAAGATTATTTAAGTGTCTGCCTCAACTGGATGTGTGCTCGCACTCATCAAAGGTAAACTTAGCCTCACATCCCATGTCCCAAAACACTAGGCACATAAAACCCTTAAAAATGAATAGAACATCTTAGGGTTTAAGGTGAGAAAACTATTTTGCAAACTTAGGAAAATCTCTAAGTTTTCTGCCTTTGTCATTTTATCGACACAGGAAAAACTATTTTACAAACTCAGGAAAAACTCTTAGGAATGGGAAGACCTGGGAAAGATAAGAGTGGATTAGGATATGACAAATTCAAAACAAAATCCAAAAATGCAGCACCAATGTTTGAAAAATCAGCTGCATCAGGAAGTAAAATAAAAACTACTCCTATTTGTCATTCATGTGGAGATTCTGGCCATTCTAAATTTGAATGCATGTCTCCCAGGGGGACTCAACTCAATTCTGGTCAAAATCATACTGGTAAATACAGACCAACTAGAAGAACAATATAAAATGTCAAGAGTCCACCTAGGAATATGGCTAAAGGTAATACATATCCATCACCATCTAAAAGAATGAAGGAGCTATTGATCAGGTGGGTGAACTAAATCAGAAATCAAATGATCTAATGAAACAAGGAAAACTGATTCAGTTACCGAATGTATCTAGACATGCTTTTGACAAATTCGCAAGGGAGCCTGTCACAACATGGGTAGTAAAAGAGAAGAAAAATTGTCTTGTTACTCACTCAAATCATATAAAAAGGCAATGATGCTAAGTGGTACCTGAATAGCGGATGCTCTTGACATGTTACGGGTGACAAATCTCTCCTCACAAATTATTCAAATTTTGATGATGGGATTGTCACTTATGGAGATGGAAGCACAGCTAAGGTAATAGGACAGGAAACTATCAAAGGAATGAATATGCTCAAAAATGAGAATGCCTTTTGCATAAAAGGATTGACACATAATCTTCTAAGCATTTCTCAAATATGTGAAAACGAGCATGCAGTTACATTCAACAAGCAAGAATGCGAGATCCTAGACCTATCAAGTAAACTGGTGATGAAGGGTTGTCGCACAAGTGACCATTGCTATGTCATTAAAGGCAATGGGAAGGACGATCCATATGCTTAGTAACAACTGAGAATGGAAAACATGCCCAGACTGGAGCATCTAAGTCTGGATGAATGCATGCACATGATGCATTTTTTTTTGATGATTATCATGACATATCCGAGGTTTCTATACCTCAAGAACTTCCTTTGTGCATAAACATTACTGATGTTTATAATTTTGGATGGTATAATGTTTGTACAAATTTTGATGTGTATACTAACTGATATGAAAATATACTAAGTTATAATATATGAAAGAACATCAAAATGTTGAAATGAATGATATACACCTTTTCAATAAGTTTGTCGATGAATCGTATGGATCCTTGATTAAATCGAACAAATATCGATATCATCAGCGCCCCTTCGGAATCAGAAGCGTCACATGTTCTAGAATGTTATTGAGGACGTCTTTGATAACATCGATTGGGGTATATCGATATCATCAAAACAAGTGTCGATGATATCAAAGTTCACTGCCTGATAAATAGCTAGTGAGCGGGAAAAAGTCATTTTTGTTTCCCTGCTCGATTTCTCTGAGAATTTCTTCCATGGCTCTCATCGTTTGTCAACCGTATGCCATCTAGGGTGTCTTGAATCAGGTAATCTCTTGCATAATACTCTTGATTCCTTAACATATACTTCATTGTGTTAGGGCCTTTTTGTTTAGAAATTTTGGGTTTGTTCTCATAGTCCTCAGATTCCTTTTCTCTGACATTTCCTTCTAAGTTATTCTAATGAGTAAGGAGAAAGGAAAGTCTCCTACCATCGGAGAGTCATCTAGGCCCACCAGAAAGAAATCCCTGGCCTTAAGAGAAAGAGGAAGGGCTCAGTCTCAATGATCCCCTGCACGCTCATGGAGCTCCTCTACTTGGCAGTCATCTCGTAAAGAAGCTCTGACTGAAGCACCAGCACCGCCACATACTGTTGTGGGACCTCCTCTACACATACTTGAAAAGTACTCAGGGAGGCGCTTGGTGTATGAGCGTAGGGTTGACAGGGAATGCATAAAACCCTACAATATGGAAAATCTGTTAGAGGCAATCGACTGGCTGCCTCTTCTTGATTTCGGGGGTCCATGTCATGATGAGCCGACCTACTGCTTTCTTGCATATTGTCACTCTCCAACACTAGAACCACCACCATTACTGTTACAGTCGGGGATGATAGTGTTGACATTACTGCAAAATCCATTGCTAGCATTCTTGGTCTAACTTTATCTCCAGTTGGATTGTCTGACCTTGAACTTGGAAATCCCATCACTCGGTCTACAATTACAAAATTCCTGTGTCAAGATCGAGATATCCCATGGTACCAAAGGAATGCTTTAAAGGAAAAATATATGCACCCTCGATACCGAGTCTTTCATAGGATATTCTGCTCAAATGCTTATCCTCGTGGACCCATTCGCGCTGATCTTACCGGGTTCATGGTCATGATTATGTATTGTGTTGCCACTGGAGTCAAACTCTATCTGCCTACCTTGATCCTTCACCAAATAACAAGTGTCATCCACCAGTCCAGAGCCGTATATTTACCCTTTCCTCATATCATTCATGTGATATGCGATACAATCGGTTTTCCTTCGACATACGATCTTGAGCATCCTCTCCAGCATTTTAACAAGGTCAGTATTCGAAAACTGGACCTTACATTTCATGCCTATGTGGAAGAACAATCTGAGGAGACTATTCATGAAGGTGGTAAAACAGGAGAAGACACAGCACCAACTGGTGGAAATCCTCTAGAGTCTCAACAAGTTCCAGATACGAGTGGTTCGGCTCAGACCCAACGCTTCAAGTTTCACCAAGATAGGGTCAAGGCAACGCGGTGAGGATTGGCTCAAATAGAGGATAAGCTGGGAAGACATGATGCGCGGCTCTTAGCATTGGAAAAGATGATGTCTAGCATACAGTAGTCGGTGCAACAATTGGTTGATTTGATAACTTGTCGATGACACGATACAGCACCGTCTTCATCAGCCCCACCACCGTAGTATCGACAGTCTTCGTGCCGTCACATACACCAGATACTCATCTCAGCGTATGGGCATGGATATCTTTTGAATGCCTTGTGCTCTTATGTGTGTATGTGATGGCTACCTAACATGATAGGTCTAACAGTTTTCTTTTAAATGGCTTATGGATATCCTCTGAGTGAGGAAAATACTTTTTTGTAAGCCCATGGATGGGCTAGATATTTGTGTCTATTGGTTTGGGATGGATGTTACAATACCGCCATGCTTGGGCAGTTTTTATTTTGGATATTTCTATTGGTAGCTGTTTGATAATTCATATATATTTCCTACCATTTATGTGCTAATGTCTATGAAATGCTGGTATCAATTGTGATTATCCTCTTCTGTATATTCCTTAACACTTGAGAATTGGTTTTGTGATTTATGTCTATAATACTATTGTCTGTTAAAATCACAGCTCTGCTTTAACCTAGTATGCATAAATGTTTTCTATAAGAGATGTCACTTACATGTCTCTAACTGATTATGCATTTTAGAGATGTATCTGTTATGCATTGAACTATCGCATTCTCTATTGGTTCTCCCATATCTTCATGCTTCAACTTCAATCAACATATATTGCTATATTATCCTTTGCCAATGACTGGCAAAAAAGAGGAGAACAAATCCCACCATGGAGGAAAATTATGTGTATCTATTTATTAATGGTGGTACAGGTGTTAGGGGGAGCAGCTGCAAGAAGACAGGGGAAGCAGCTACTACTGAATGATACAGTCGTGTGTGTGAACTCAATAGCTTTGTAAAATTATGTAAAGTTCATGTACACACAATTTAGGGTGTTGGTCTAGATGCTGTTCTAGGACACAGGGTGTTTTGTCACGTAATTAACAAAGGGAGAGATTGAAAGTGCCCTGGTTTGTCAATTAGCGTGAGTGTTGAGTCAGCAAGCCAAGTGAGCCCCATAGGAAGATTGTTCAAGTGTCTGCCTCAACTGGATGTGTGCCCGAACTCATCAAAGGTAAACTTAGCCTCACATCCCATGTCCCAAAACACCAGGTATATAAAACCCTTAAAAATGAATAAAACATCTTATGGTTTAAGGTGAGAAAACTATTTTGTAAACTCAGGAACATCTCTAAGTTTTCTGCCTTTGTCGATTTATCAACACATGGTTTGATGAAATCGAACCCTGTTATCGATGTCCTCGAAACTCACTCGATGATATCGAATTGAGGACTTCTGATGTCCAGCAACTATAAAAAACTCTGGACTGAATTATCGATGAATCGATGGACTGTTTGTAAGTGTTATGGTCTCATGCTCCTTTAGATGTCAAATTTTGTGATGCCAAAACCTCTATATGTGTCTTGTGTAGTCTGTTGTTGTATGGATGATCAACACACTACATCATTGCTTCAAGTTAAGTATGGTGATCTACTTCAAGAAATGCAAGGTCATGTACTTGATCCTCTCTGTAAGCTTCAATGTTCAGAACTACGTCAATCAGAAGAGCGCTTGTTCAAGTCTAAAGATGATGTTAAAAAATGAAGTACATTCTAAGAAGACAAAACTAAGGTGTAGAAGATCTCAAGATCAAGCTACATCAAGTAGAGATCTCAAGCTTCATAAGGTTCAAAGGTCAACCTTCATCTGATTGAATAAATTTTCTATGTTCATACTTCAGGTCTCAGGTATGATAGACCTTAGATTGACCTTAGGGTGGGTCATTTTGAATACATAATTCATATTGAATCACTTTATAAGCATTTGGTCTATTCTAAGACTAGTCCTAGACCTTGTTCGACTAGTCCTAGCACTGGTTCGACCAGTCTTAGAAAATCTAGGACCAGTCCTAAGTTTGTTGCAATTGTTAAGAATTTTCTATTCATCTACGACCAGTCCTGGACTCTGTTCGACCGATCATGTGAACAGTGTCGACTAGTTATTCAACCAGTTCTAGTTCTTTAACTCAAACTACAGCAACGAATCCTTGAGTCCTACGGCCAGTCGTAGATTTTCTACGACCAGTCGTAGACACCCTACGATCGGTCGTGTAACCGTCTATTTCAATCCCGCTTGAAAATTCAAAAATCCGTTTCATCTACGACCAGTCGTGGAGTACTCAAGACCAGTCGTAGGCGTGATTTTTGCATCTATAAATAGATGACGAATTTCAGAGATTGATAACTCAATTCAAGTAAAATCAAGGCATCACTCTGAGATAAGTTTGTGTTTATTTTTAAGCTACATTGTGCTTATTTAATATTCTCTTTTGTTAGCTTATTTAATTTGATTTTGTTTCTATATTCCAATCTAAATTGAAAAGAGGAATTGTTGTATTTCTTCTTCTTAGAATCAAAATCAAATATAGCTAGCCCAACTGGTTTAATTTAAAATCAATTAGAACTTAGAACCATATTAAAGTGAGCTTTGGACATTGAACTTCACATTCGAACTTCTACTCCGATTGGTTCTTCCGTGCTACAACAAAAGGAGAAATCCAGGTATTTTACATTTATTGTAAATTCAATTATTTTGGTTTTGTTTGAGATTAAGCCAGAAAAATCTCATTGTGTTGGTTATCTGAGGAGAGCCAGAAAACTCTGAAAGTGGGGTTTTTGAATTGTGTAAGCCCATATAAAAGATACAATTGTGAAAGTTTTAGGTGAACCTGTGAAACCTATTTTGATAGTGAACACTGATATCCCCTGTGGGAGGATATTAGGAGTGGAGTAGCTGTGTATCTGTTGTTTAACAGTTTGTGTACACACAGGCAAACCACTATAATTCTTTGTGTCTTGTGATTTGAATGTTCGTTTAATATTTTCTATCTTTTATCATTCAGAATTGTGGGATGTATGTGTGGATGTGAATGTTGTAATATTTACATTTCAAGCATTGTGGGAATGTTGTAATAGTTTAGACTTTACTTTCTGCTATTTTCCTTTAATATTCCTATTCAGTTTGGGATATTGATACTTATCGTTCTAGTAAGGTTGTCCTGCCATAAACCCTTGGTTTTTATGGTACAAGGTTGTCCTTATAACAACATTTGTATCAACCTCTCAAGACTTGAATTTGAGGTTGCTTTACATTTCTATATTGTGATTTATTTCATTTCTTTTGTTGGCTATCATATTCTTTAGTTTCCGCTGTTAAAAGTTTAATTTGGCATAGTCCTATTCATCCCCCCTCCCTCTAGGACATATAGCTTGGCCTTTTCTAGTGGTATCAGAGCCTAATAGCTCATTTTTAATTCTTTATTCTTGGATTCATTTCCTGAGCTAACGATCTAAGCTATATATAAAATGTCAAATTTTGATAGCCTTTCAGTCACTAGGCCTCCACCATTTGATGACACCAATTATGCCTATTGGAAAGCCAGGATGAGGATTTTCCTTAAATCCATGGATGAAAGTGTGTGGCTAGCCACAGTGAATGAATGGACCCCTCCTACCATTGAAGTGATTGGTATCGATGGTTCAAAAACAATGAGAATAATAGCTTATTTTTCTTGGACCACACTTCAGAAAAGTGAGAGTAGTGCAAATGCAAAACCACTAAATGCAATCACTTGCGCACTATCACTGGATGAGTTCAAAAGAATTATATCCTGTGATTCTGCAAAGCAAGCCTGGGATATATTAGAAATGACACACGAGGGTACATCAATCGTCAAGAAATCTAAAGTCCAAATCCTCACAACCAAATTTGAAGAAATTCATATGGAGGAAAATGAAATGTTTATAGACTTACACACTAGATTAAATACATTGTGAACTCTATGTGGGGCCTTGGTGATAAAATCCCAGAAAGCAAAGTGTGTGCAAAGATATTGTGCTCACTTCCTGAATAGTTCAATTCTAAGGTAACCGCGATTCAGGAACTTCGTGATACGGACAATATGAGTGTAAAGGAATTAGTTGGCTCTTTACAGACTAATGAGTTAACTTTTAAAGCTCCAAAAGGAAAATCGATTGCTCTTAAATCTTTTTAAAATAGTTTTCAAGAAAATTCTGATTTAGAAAACTTTGAAGATGATATGGCCCTTTTTGCAAAAAAGTTTTAAAAAATTTTCAAAAGTAAAAAAGAAGGTTGATTTTCAAAAAGCAAATGATAAGAAAAGATCTAAACTGAAATCTAAATCTTGAAAATCATTAAAAGACAGTCAGTGTTACAACTGCCAAGAATATGGGCATTTGGTAAACAAGTGTCCTAAAAAGGACACCCAAAAAGAAGGGTATGTTGGATACTTGGGATGAATCCTCTGATTCTGAAGCCTCTTCTGAATCAGAAGATTCTGAAACCGAGTCAAGTAGTGAAGTTAAAGCTCTTATGACTCTAGCTAAATTCACATTTTCAGATAATGATGATTTAACAAGTGAAGAAAATTTGAATAGTGATCGTGAAAATAAAGATGATCTTCAAGATGCTTACAATGCCCTATACAAGGAAAGTTGAAAAATTGTTGTCAAACTTAAACTTCAAAAAGAAAATTTTTAAAGCTTAAAGAAAATTATGAGTCTCTTGTTTTAGAAAAATCCCTATTTCAGATTGTTTTGAAAAGACTAAATGCGATTTAGAATTCAAAACCTCCCTGATTGAAAATCTTAAATCTGAAAATGACAAACTTAAATTTGAAAACTCTTCACTTTTGAGTATAAAGGATACATGGAGGTATGCCCAAGGAGATTCAAAGTTTGAAAAACTCTTATCCAGATCTAGAAAATGTGGCGACAGATCCGGATTGGGCTACGATAAGAATATACCTTCTAAACAAAAGAATACTCCTCCTAAGTTTGTGAAAGGAGAAACTTCTAATTCAAAAGGAAAAAGTACTATTCAAGGTTTTTCTAAAAATGCTAAAACTTTTCAAAAACCTAAAAGTAACTTTGTCAACTACAAAAATCAGAATCGAAACCCTTTAGCCGAAAAAATAGTTGATTTGCTTAAGGAGCTTTTAAAATCTAACTCAGTAGTTCATTCTTACAACAACAGATAAAAGAAGTCCAACTATTCTCCTAAACCCAAAGCTATTATGAAATGGGTTCCTAAGGTTACTTGCTTAGTTGCCCACACTGCTTTCAAAGCTACAAGTCATTCAAAGTGGTACCTAGATAGTGGATGCTCTAGGCATATGACAGGCGACAAGGCTTTATTTACCGATCTTAAAGATACGACTGATGGGTCGGTCACATTTGGTGATGGTAGCAACTGCAAGATTATTGGGTAAGGTACGGTTCAACTCTATAATCTTCTCTTATTTAAGAATGTTTTATATGTTGACGGAATAAAACACAACCTGTTAAGCATATCTCAAATATGCGATAACAATCATAGTGTGAAATTTTCAAATCAAGATTGTGAAATCTTAAACAAAAAGGTTCTGTAATATTAATTGGGCGCAGGACTTCTAAAAACTGCTATATTGTATGCAATGGTAGCTCATCTAATCAATTGTGTTACATGGTCCATATCAATGAAACAGAATTATGGCATAAACACCTTGGACATGTACACTACCATAATCTATATAGATTGAGCAAAAGAGAACTAATAAGAAGTCTATCTAAAATACAGAAAGTAGACAAAATATGTGGTGAATGCTAGATTGGCAAACAAATAAGGAGCCCTCACAAGAAAGTGAACTCCAATGCCACATAAAGACCAATCGAACTTCTTCATATGGATCTTATAGGACCAACCAGGTCGGAGAGTCGGGGTGGTAAAAAATACATTCTGGTGATCGTGGATGATTATACCAGATTCACATGGGTAGCCTTCTTAAGGGATAAATAAAAAACCCTTGATGAAGTAAAAAGAGTGCTTAAGCGGATTCAAACTGAAAAATGTTCTCAAGTCAGTAAAATTCGTAGTGGTCATGGATCTGAATTTAAGAATAGCAGTTTTGAGAAATTCTACAGCGATCAGGGAATATCGCATGAATCCTCTGCTCCAAAAACACCACAACAAAATGGAATTGTGGAAAGGAAAAATAGAGTGCTTCAAGAAATGGGAAATGTAAATAGTATGAAGCTCCCTAGAAATCTTTGGGCTGAAGCCGTAAATACTGCATGCTATATTATTAACCGAGTTTATACATGTAAATCTAATAATAAAACTGCTTATGAACTTTGGTTTGATAAGAAGCCTACTGTCAAATACTTTCGAGTTTTTGGCAGCAAGTGCTATATTTTGCATGACCGTGAAAATCTAGGAAATTTTGACACAAAAAGTGATGAAAGAATCTTTTTAGGATATTCTTTAAACAGTCGTGCATATCACGTACTGAACAAAAGGACTGGTGTGATTTAAGAATCTATAAATGTGGTCATAAACGATCATTTGAATACACCTGTCCCAAGTTCAGATAATGATGAAGTTCTTTTAATTGACAAACCAGATAATTCATCAAATCAAACTATACTGAACAGAGGTTTGTTAAAGATCATCCAACTACTCAGATTCTTGGAAACCCTCTCACTGGTGTGTGCACTCGTAGACAACTAGAAGACATATGTAATTATGTATGCTTCACATCCCAGATAGAACTGGCTAACATAAAAGAAGCTCTTTCTGACGAAAACTGGATAGTTGCGATGTAAGAAGAGCTAAACCAATTTGTGAGAAATGATGTTTGGTATTTAGTTCCTAAACCTAAAGATAAACACATTATAGGAACTAAGTGGATTTTTAAAAATAAGTCTGATGAACTTGGTAATATTATTCGAAACAAGGCTAGACTAGTTGTACAAGAGTACACTCAAATAGAAGGCATTGATTATGATGAAACCTTTGCCCTAGTAGCTCGTCTTGAGTCAATCAGACTTTTTATATCCATTCATGCTTTAGGAAGTTTAAAATTTATCAAATGGATGTAAAGAGTGCCTTCTTAAATGGTGATCTACATATGTGGAACAACCAATGGGTTTTGAAGACCCTAAGAACCATGATCATGTGTATCGCCTTAAAAAGGCTCTCTACGGTTTAAAACAAGCTCCCAGGTCATGGTACGAAAAATTGACTAAGTTTTTACTAAGTCATAATTTTAAAATGGGTAGTGTCGATAAGACGCTCTTTGTTAAGAAACATAATGATGATATCTTAATGGTTCAAATCTATGTTGATGATATTATTTATGGATCAACATGTACTAACATAACTGTTGAGTTTACAGATTTAATGAAATCTAAGTTCGAAATGAGCATGGTTGGGGAATTAAACTATTTCCTAGGGTTGCAAGTAAAACAACAACCTGATGGTATTTTTATTTCTCAAACCAAGTATGCCTTGAACTTGATTAAAAGGTTCGGATTTGAGAAATGGTAAGAACTTTAATACTCCTATGAGTACAACTTTAAGACTCTCAAAGGACTCTACAGGTAAAGATGTGGATCCTAGACTGCATAGAAGTATGATTGGTAGTCTACTTTATTTAACTGCTAGTAGACCTAATATTGCTTTAAGTGTTAGTATTTACACTAGATATCAGTCTAACCCTAGAGAGTCACATCTAACTGTGGTTAAGTGGATTATGAGATATGTTGTAAGTACTACTAAATTGGGTCTCTGGTATCCATATGATACTAGTGTTCAATTGGCTGGGTACTCTGATGCTGATTGGGCTGGTAATATCGATGATAGGAAATCAACCAGTGGTGGTTGTTTTTATATTGAAAATTGTTTAGTTTCTTGGTTCAGCAAGAAATAAAGTTCTATATCGCTCTCAACTGCTAAGGCTGAATACATCGCAGCAGGAAATGCATGTACTCAACTTGTTTGGATGAAACGTATGTTAAGAGATTATGGAATTGCACAGGAATCAATGATATTATATTGTGATAATTCTAGTGCCATAAATATTTCAAAAAATCCAATCCAACATTCACGTACCAAGCACATTGACATTAGGTATCATTATATTCGTGAATTAGTGGAAGAAAAAATAATATCTTTAGAATACATTCCGACTGAGACTCAACTTGCTGACATTTTCACTAAATCGCTCGACAAAAGCAGGTTTAATAAATTAAAATTTGATCTTGGTATGTGCATTCAAAATTGATTATTCATGCATGTATATATCATAGTGTATATATATATATTTAATACTTTATGTGGTTAAATTATAAATTTTTATGAAAAAATACATTTTTTCCTGTACACGACTAGTCGTGGTTGTACTCGACCGGTCATGGTACGACTGGTCGAGGACAGCTCAAGACGGGTCGTGGAGCGCTTTGGGTCTTTTATAATTTGGGGAAAAATATCATCTTCCTCATTTCCTATTCCCTCTCCAACGAGCCGACGCCCGACCAGTCGAAGCCACTGACTTAGATCTTCAAGGTTAGTGCGTTATTTGCATTTTTCTTGTAGATTCTAGTCTATATTACTTCATTTTCACTCTTGGAGTAATCTATTTGATCTTTCATTGCAATTTTGTGGTTTGATTTTAAAAAATCTGATCTAGCAAAACCCCAATCTACATCATTTGTATCTTCTTGTTTCCTTGAGTTTCTTGTTGCAAATGGACTCTAGAGGGAAAAAGAAAACAACATGTGGTGCTTCCTCTTCTAGGTCAAATTTAACTCGGCGACATCTTCGGTCTCCCGAAGATGATCCCTCATATGTGTAGGATTTGCATATGCACAATGTCATTGTCGAACATTTGGTTGATCTTAATTATATTGCTCAGTTTGGTATCCTACCCCTACTCCAAGTTGTAGGATGGGATAACATCTGAGCCAACATTCCAATCTATTGCATAGGCCATGTTTGCATGTCTTTCTAACTTTTCTGCTGAAAATTTATCATTTAAGATTGATGGTAGAGAAGGGCCATTTGATGTAGATCGTCATTTGATATCTGGCCTTATGGATATTCTTATTAGTGATGAGGGTATTCCTATTCATACTTTAACTGAAAAACCCTTTGAATCAGAGAAACGTATGCTAACTAGAGGTCTATGCAATATGAATGTACAATGGACGCACAAAGGGAATGCGCTCCCCGCAAAGTATTTGTTACCCAGATACAGGGTACTCCATAGAATTTTTATTTCAAATCTATATCCTTGTTTAGGTAACAAAACTGAATTAACTTCTTTTATGGTTCGGGTCTTGCATTCTATCATTTTTGGTACTAAAGTTTGTCTGCCTTCCTTGATATGTCATTCAATTATTCAGTTTCGTCTCCATCCAGGTCATAGTGATATTTCGTTTGCATATCTTATGACTGTTTTAGCTAATCATATGCTAGTGGCTATGCCTATTAGAGAGGCTCCTATCCATCACCTCATTTGAATAAAGAAGATGCTGGTGATCTTCCTCCTAATGATATTAACATGGATGTCATTTTTAATGAGATAGAATCTAACTCTGAAAATGATCCTGATTATGAGTCATCTGAGTTTGATGCACGTTTACGTGCTTTGGAAGAGAAGGTAGAAAATATGAATGTTGCCCACGATTAAGGTTTAAATATATGCGCAAGTATCTCAGGTGTATAAACAGGGGCCTTCATCAACTTGATCCTTCTATTCCTGCTCCTTCTTCAGGATCTGATTAAGTGATTATATTGGTCTGTATTAACCTTATTACTTTTTTACTTTTAGTGGTGTATGAACCTTAAGTAACTATTTTTTGTTTCAACTAGCTTATGGTGTGTGGACTTTTTAACTTGCTTATATCTTGACTAGTTCATCCATTACTTACTCTCCTACTAATTATCCTTTTATTTCTTCCTTTGTCATATTGTGACAAAAAGGGGGAGAATTTATTGGGTATATAGATTGATATTTGTGGAAGTAGTAGCATAAACATTTCTTTTGGATTTATATGTGCTACTCAGGGGGAGTAATATTTGTGCTTGTTAACAACTGGTGCATGATTCGTTAACCAGGCTATAATATTTGTGCTTATTAAAAACTGGTGCATGATTCATTAAGTTAACAACTGGTGCATGATTCTTTAATCAGGTTGTAACTGGTTCTTTTATATATGAGTTGTGCTTCTCTTCTTTGGAGTGTGTTTTGTCACAAATTTGACAAAGGGGGAGATTGTAAGTGCTATGGTCTCATGCTCCTTTGGTCGTCAAATTTTGTGGTGCCAAAATGTCTATATGTGTCTTGTGTAGTTTGTTGTTGTATGGATGTTCAAGACATAGCATCAATGCTTCAAGTCAAGTACGGTGATCTACTTCAAGAAATGCAAGGTCATGTACTTGATCCTCTTCTATAAGCTTCAATGTTCAGAACAATGTCAATCAGAAGAGCGCTTGTTCAAGTCTAAAGATGATGTTAAAAAATAAAGTACATTCTAGGAAGACAAATCCAAGTTGTAGAAGATCTCAAGATCAAGCTACATCAAGTTGAGATCTCAAGCTTCATAAGGTTCAAAGGTCAACCTTCATCTGATTGAATAAAGTTTCAATGTTCATACTTCATGTCTCAGGTATGATAGACCTTAGATTGACCTTAGGGTAGGTCATTTTGAATACATAATTCATATTGAATCACTTTATAAGTATTTGGTCTGTTCTAAGACTAGTCCTGGACCTTGTTTGACTAGTCCTAGCACTGGTTCGATTAGTCTTAGAAAATCCAGGACCAGTCCTAAGTTTGTAGCAATTGTTTAGAATTTTCTATTCATCTACGACTAGTTCTGGACTCTGTTCGACCGGTCGTGTGAACAATGTCGACTAGTCATTCAACTAGTCCTAGTTCTTTGACTCAAACTAGAGCAACGAATCCTTGAGTCCTACGACCAATCATGGGTTTTCTACGACTATTCGTAGACACCCTACGACCGGTCGTGTAACCATCTGTTTCAATCCCACTTGAAAATTCAAAAATTCATTTCATCTACGACCAGTCGTGGAGAACTCAGGACTAGTCGTAGGCGTGATTTTTGCATCTATAAATTGATAACGAATTTCAGAGATTGATTACTCAATTCAAGTAAAATCAAGGCATCATTCTGAGATAAGTTTGTGTTTATTTTTAGGCTACATTGTACTTATTTAATATTCTCTTTTATTAGCTTATTTAATTTAATTGTGTTTCTATATTCCAATCTAAATTGAAAAGAGGAATTGTTGTATTCCTTCTTCTTGGAATCAAAATCAAATATACCTAGCCCAACTGGTTTAATTTAAAATCAATTAGAACTTAAAACCATATCAAAGTGAGTATTGGACATTGAACTTCACATTCGAACTTCTACTCCGATTGGTTCTTCCGGGCTACAACAAAAGGAGAAATCCAGGTATTTTACATTTATTGTAAATTCAATTATTTTGATTTTGTTTGAGGTTAAGCAGAAAAATGTCATTGTGTTGGTTATCTGAGGAGAGACAGAAAACTCAGAAAGTGGGGTTTTTGAATTGTGTAAGCCCATATAAAAGACACAATTATGAAGGTTTTAGGTGAACCTGTGAAACTTATTTTAATAGTGAATGCTGATATCCCCTGTGTGAGGATATTAGGAGTGGAGTAATTGTGTGGCTGTTGTTTAACAGTTAGTGTACACATAGGCGAACCACTATAATTCTTTGTGTCTTGTGGTTTGAATGTTTGTTTAATATTTCTTATATTTTATCATTCAGAATTGTGGGATGTATGTGTGGATGTGAATATTGTAATATTTACATTTCAAGCATTGTGGGAATGTTGTAATAGTTTAGACTTTACTTTCTGTTATTTCCCTTTATTATTCCTCTTCAGTTTGGGATATTAATACTTATCGTTCTAGTAAGGTTGTCCTCCCATAAATCCTTGGTTTTTATGGTGCAAGGTTGTCCTTAGAACAACATTTGTATCAGCCTCTCAAGACTTGAATTTGAGGTTGCTTTACATTTCTGTATTGTGATTTGTTTCATTTCTTTTGTTGGCTATCATATTCTTTAGTTTCCGCTGTTAAAAGTTTAATTTGGCATAGTCTTATTCACCCTACCCCCCCTCTAGGACATATAGCTTGGCCTTTTCACTGTTCGATATCATCGAATTTTAAATCTTAAGTCCATCGAGATGTCTCGATAAAATCAACATCAGGTCAGTTGTGTCCAATATACTGCTAAGGCAAATTATGTGATTCTCGATACATCGAAGAGAGCCTCGATATCCTTAAAATTCAAATCTCGATAATATCGATAGACCTTCGTTGATATCGGATTGGGACAGAAAACTATCCATCAAGTTTTCAGGTAAAATCATTCATATTGAGGATCTCTCGATAAAATCAATATTCAAATATCGATCATATCGAGACAGGGTCAATGTCATCGAAATAAGACAATCTGTCCAGCAAGCCTATTGGAAAATTCCTTGAAAATATCGATGAATCGACACCATTATCGATATTCAAATTCTGATGATATCGAGGGATGCTCGATCATATCAAATACCTATTAAGTTTAAAAGACAATTGCTCTCTTATTTTCAAATGTCGAGGAATCGAACCTTGTTTCAATTATATCAGAGTTCGAAATCCGATGACATCGAAGAGTGTCTATTTCCTCGACCAGCTGGCAAAAAGGTTCAAAAGCATTTGACAGATCGAGTTCGTATCATCGAGTGGCCATTCGATGCTATTGAGAGTATACGCTCGATGATATCGAACCCTGCTCGATAATATCAAACTCTATCAAAAATATGATTTTTTATATCCGTTGGAACTTTTTGCCTATTTAATGAGAGCTTGCCTTTGGTTGTGGGTAGAAAAAATAGACAGAGCTTTTGAGTGTTTAAATCCATATCATATACCCTATGCCTTTTCTCTCATGGGAGTTCATCCTCCAATCCACCCTCATCATTAATATTTAATAGAGTACATTAGGGAATGAACTTCTGCATTCAAAGATCCTTCAGCTACCATCTTAATGGCAAATCATTAAGCTGGGATGCCTTGAATGCATAGATGATTAGAATCACTCTGTTTCTTTTATAAAAAATATTTAATAGAGTTAGATTCAATCATAACCTTGACCCAACCTGTCATCTTACATTAGAGCATCATCTGTGTAGCGGTTCAAGGGAGTTGAAGATTCTTCATCATCAAAGGAGGAGATCTTCATCAACATGCTGAATGGGGCTCATCTACTTATCTATAAGTCATTAGAATCTAGAGACCCTTTTGATCATTCCTTTTGTAGGATTGGGTCAAAGGTGCTTCTCACCCCTTTTAAGTCCTCATAGTAGGCCTCCGACAGGAATGTACGTGGGGGTATTGTGTGTTGACCCTTGCTTGTGAAGAGCATATGCTTAGGTCCTTGAGTAGGTCCTTAACCTGTGTGGTCTAAAATCTGGGTGTTGTGCGTTGACCCTTGCTCATGGGAGCATAAACTGTCAGGTTCCTTGTGTGAATCATTAGCCTGTGTGACCTAAAATTTAGGTATTGTGTGTTGACCCTTTCTCCTGTGTGGGGCATAAACTTGTGTCGTGTAGACACGTTAGAGTTAGCCTAGTGTAGGTTGTACTGTTTTGAGGTGAACCTGATTCGAAACCTCCGTTAGTGAGATCTGGTACACTCAAGGGTTGAGTGCATCCACCGAAAGTGGAGTAGACACGTAGTCGAACCACTATAAAAATGACTGTGTTTGAGATTGTCATTTACTTCTACTGTCTATGTGATTTTTCTAATTATTTTCATATTGCATATGCACATGATTTTTTGGAACTAAGTAGAATCACACCTCACACACAGTCACATCCATCATGAATTATGTTATGCATCTTGTTTATCTTTTGAATAATTTTGTGATTGGATCCAATGTTTGGCTTAGAAGCCATTAGAGTTATTTTGAAAAAATCCTGATACTTGCATATTTATTCAGGATAGGGTTGATAGGTTTTAAATTATCATAAAATATTAAAAAGTCCTATTCACCCCCCTCTAGGGTATGTTGGCATATTCCTACTTCAACTTAAGTGGTCATTACCGCTATTTCAGGATTAGTAAATCCTGTTGTTTGCCATAGTCTCCTGGGCATGGCTGGGTGATGGAATCCCTTCCAATCTCCACAATTCTCTTCCATTGAGGATAGATCAATGAGAAGTTCATAGATTTGATTATCTCTTTCTCCAATTGGATAAGATAGGACTTCGATTCCAATTGGATCTTTTGAATCAAGTGAGGTAGCATCCCAAGAGCTACAAGTGGATCCTTGGCACCCTAGTTCCCACCTTTAAATTCACAAGTTTCAATTACATCATTCACAATTACTCTTTGAAATATTTCAGATTTATTTTTACATCTTCTTCTAGTTCTACTCCTAGTTACTTTCAAAAACATATGAGATTAGTCCCTGTGGATTCAACCTCAGTCTTACCGAGATTATTACTACATCACGACCCTACACTTGGGGTTGTGAACATGTTTCCCCTAAAGTAGTCTTACTTAGGACCTTACATATTATGTTTTGTCGAGCCATCTCTTGATAGAAGTAGTAGGGCCCTAGATGGCCTGATTCCCGAATCCCTTTTAGCCGATACATGATCAACCTCGATGGAGATTGAAATTTCTGGCTGAAAGGTAACCGAGAACCTGGTCAATAAGACCACCCCTTTTGATGATCAGATGAGCTCGGTCTGGATATAACTTATGAATCTAAACCGAGCCATTAGTCATCAATGTTTGTGAAAAGACTCATTGACCATGGCCTCTCATTAAAAGAGTCATGTCAATGATATCTCTTCGTTAGGTTTTGTGAAGCCATTTCTTAATGAGCTAGTGGTGGAGTCCCTTAATCTGGAGAAAAAAGGGAACGATGAAGCGGTCGATGCCCGATCTCTACAACATCATCTCTTGGCTGTTGGGCTAACTAGAAAATTTCCATGATCACCTATGTTGACTGATCATTTACTATACAGCCGGTAGTATTTAGAAGAAAGAAAGAGACAGAGGAAATAGGTCTAGGAAAGATCTAGGACTAAAAAAGGTTTTTTGATTATGGAGTTAGAGAGGGGAGATTCATCTTAATCAAAGATGAGCGCGATGAAGATCGTTGGGCCGTGAGCATTTGAAGCCTAGAGTTCCCATTTTATAGGCAATATGAAGCAAAGGAGGTTAATGCACATAAAGGAAGGGCATCGGATGAGCTTTCTGAGACGTAAATGCAGTTATTATGGATACGTTGAAAGGTAGAGAGAATGGATTCCTTGTGATGTGACGTATCACTGCAAGAGAAGATGTGGGAGATACGCATAAGAATGGCTAAGTACTGACGGCCATAATGCTACACAAAAGCCATGAGGAATGTATGACTGTATTAGCACATAAACATGGGATAGATTAAGCCAAAACGCAGATATGATTCATGGATAAGTTAATAAAGCAATCGGAATAATTATAGTAAAATATGTGTACAAGTGTAAGTCCTTGAATTACATATACAACCAGATCGTGTAAAAGTGTTATTTATCAAAATTATAAGTACAAGTTACATCATTTTAGATCCCAAAATAGTAATCCCATAGGTCCCGCACAACTGACCGAGGCTCGCTAGAACCCGTCAGAAAACTGCATATAGGAGAAGGCAGCCTCGTCGTCATCCAGCTCCCGCGCCTCAGGCGTCGCATCCACATCTGCAACATCAGGGCCTAAGACAGAGTCTGGTGGGTGTGAAACACCGCCCCAGAAACGTGGGAGTGAGTGATCAACTCGGTGGAACAATAAGGCACTGGTTAACATGCTATCAGTTCAATCAAACAGTAATGATAATGCAGGACAATTAAATACATCCTCAGTACTCTTGTTAATGCAGTATGAATGCAATATGATGCGTGCCCTCACGCGTACACCCTCGCGTCTTCATCTTACGTTACGCATGACATCGCCTCAAAGTGCGCCACATCTACAAAGCACATGCAAATGCGGTGCATGGATATGATTACCAAGTTGTTATTAGTCCAATTCATACAGCAGGATTGGGAAGCTAAGATACCTTCCTCATATCACCATCCAAACAGTGATCCATATTAGGGTCGTCAATCCTAGACATCTCATACGATCATATAGTTGAGGTCGTAGCAAAGGGCTCGTCACCAATCAATGCACGCCTTTCATGCCCTTACTACCACGAGATCGGCTCGTCACCTCCTTGCGGTATCCGGTATGCTCGAGGTCACTACAAAGGGCTCGTCACCAATCAATGTAGGCCGACAAAGACGAATATAGTGTCCCATACCACCATAATCGGCTCACGAGTTTAGTTGCTCACTTTGGTCACTACGGGAGGCTCGTCACCCGCGTAGGCCACGGCTCGACCACGGTGTCCCATACCACCATGTCAGGCTCATGAGTCTTAGCGGATCGGTACCATGGTTATTAGGATTTCACTGGTAAGTTCGGTACGCTTGATTAAAGCTGTAGCGTCCATACATGGTTAACATATTCTGTTCACTCGGGTTATTTGACGATCTCGACTAGCACGAGCGCACTTCTAAATGAACTACATGGATTGCGCAAACACTCCGCGTGGCCAAACCTCTGCCGCCAACTCTAATACGACTCGGGTTCGTCTAATGCGTCTCACGTGGCGAAAGCAATCTCAACCACGACCAAAGGGTCAATTACCGATTTCTGGACTAAGGCATAGTCCCAAACATCCTACACTACGACAAATATTCATATGGAATGTAAAACAGTAATGGAACAACCACTCAAATCATGGTGCATACACATCTGAAGAATATCAATTTAACATAAATGTAAGCATAGGAATGCTTGAATTTAAATAACTTGGAATGTAAATGCATAAGGGAAATCATGCGCATCCATAGAAGTATTGAGAATCACTTCTCAACGCCCGCATTTAGTGTAATCAGTTACACGTAGGTCATTCATGCATCTCTACAAACACTTAGCATCCATGGAACAACATACATGACGCATGTTGAAATACATGCACTTAGACAATTCCTTCTTCCAAGGAGTTGTCATACATGCATCTAGCATACATACATGACCAAAAATCATGGCAAACATAAGGTGCGTATTTTATACGTATACGGTACTTTATAAATACACTTAGAATACACAAATCTCAACATAGCACATGCATATCAAGAAAGCAATGTAAACATAACATTTGACATGTGAAATCTCATCCATAACAAGAATAAATCACTATCTGGGATTGAAAGCCTTGAAAACCATAACCTATACACTTAAAGTCCGCACCTTAAGCGAGGAAAGAATAGCCGAACTGATTTAGACGAGTTGTCTTCGTCCACGGCGCAAGACTACCCTAACATAAGGATAGAAATGAGATACAACAACACCAAGTCTAATCTAAGCTCTAACACGGGTTAGGGTTAGGTTAACTTACCCCAAAAGAACTCAGAATCGTCAGAGGAACGATTCAAAGTAAAGGTTCAAAGGTGAAGAAGAACAAGGAAGAATCAAGATGATTCACCAACCAATCTCTCTCACTAACTCTCTCTTTTCCACTCTCTTTCCAAGCTAGGGTTAGAGAAAATTCGTATGGAAATGAGAACTAGGGTTTAAGGACTATATATAGGCCTTAAAATGATGGAAATAACCCCAGGGTCAAGGTATACTTAGGTTATAACCAAAGTACGCCTTTCTCGATCCAACGAAGCACTTCGGTGGGCCTATAACCACGAAAGGTCGGACTTAAGCTCACGACCATGGATCTAGGTCAGCCGAGTTTTCGTACCGACCGGCTCTGCATGGCGTGGCGGACCACACTCAATTCAACGGTCACGGAAACTCGATCGGTCCACAAGCACTAGGATATGCCTGGGCCAACCATCCTGATCGGAGGGTGAAATTGGGTCGAAATCCAACGGATTGAGAATGCTTAAAATCGTCGCGCAAGCGACACGACTCAATTTCATAAAAGCTTATTAAATTCCAACCGTTCTCACACTCTTCACTCGAACTCAACCAAATCGACCGTAACATCGGATCGACTTGATTTTGAGGTGAAGACCAAGCCCAACTCGGTGACCGCAATGCCTAAGATCATCGCCATCGGACTTTCGACCGCGGTCAGTCCGATCCAGGTCTTCCAAAAATTCCCGAACAGCTGGATTTAGCGATGGATCCCGGATTTCAGAGTAACGTAGCGCTCACTAATCTACACGTTTAGAGCCATGCAGATACAATTTAAAGTGATTGATGCGAATTTCACAAGCAATCAAGTAAAGCGCTAATTACCCCAAAAACAACTACTTAAGGAAAGATTAGCACAAAAAATCCAAGGTCGTTACAATCTACCCCCTTAAAGAAAATTTCGTCCTCGAAATTCATACCTTCATATAATCCTCGAGGATCGGAGGGTAGGTCTTCCTGACCTCAGATTCCCAAGTAGCCTCTTCTACGCCATGATGCGACCATAACACCTTCACGAGAGGGATAACCTTGCTACGCAGCACCTGCTCCTTTCAATCCAGAATATGCGTCGGTTGCAGTACAGAAGTGGCATCCTCACTTAACTGCACTTGCTCCCAACCGATAATATGCGAAGGATCAGGAACGTACTTCTTCAGATAGAGATATGAAATACGTTATGCACGCCCGCAAGAGGTGTGGGCAAAGCAAGGCGGTAAGCTACCGCTCCCACTCGATCCGAACTTGAAATGGACCAATAAATCTCGGCGTCCTTTCCCCTTCTTACCGAACCGCAAAACTCCCTTCATAGGAGAGACCTTGAAAAACATGATCTCCCACTACGAACTCAAGCGGTCGACGCCTCGTATCGACATAACTCTTCTGCTCTGCGCTGCTAGAAGTCGACGTCGAATGATGTCAACCTTCTCTCAAGTCACCTGCACCAACTTCGGGCCAAGCAAACTACGCTCACCAATTTCAGCCCAACAATGTGGTGCTCGCACGGCGACCATACAACGCCTCGAAGGGAGCCATGCCGATACTAGCCCGGAAACTATTATTATACGCGAACTCGGCATACTGAAGACAATCATCCCAACCGTCTTTGAAATCCAAAACACAAGCTCGCAACATATCCTCCAGGACTTGATTCACGCGCTCCGTCCGCCCATCTGTTTGCGGATGAAACGCGTTCTGAACTTCGATTTCACACCCATCGCTTCTCGGATACGAGTCCAGAAGATAGATGTAAACGCGTGTCTCTATCGGACACAATCTCGGGGAACTCCATGCGGACGCACTATCTCCTTGATATACAACCTAGCCAACTCGTCTGCAGAGTAAGTGACTCGATCGGTAAGAAATGCGCCGACTTCGTTAATCGATCGACGATCACCCAAATAGAGTCAAATCCCTTTCTCGTCCTCGGCAACCCGGAAATAAAATCCATAGAGATGAAATCCCACTTCCATTCAGCTATGGGCATGGGCTGCAACAGCCAGGAGGTCGGCGATGCTCTGCCTTGACCTGCTGGCACGTGAGACAACGAGAAACAAATTCAGCAATCTGGAGCTTCATATTGTCCCACCAATAAGACCTCTTCATATCCTGATACATCTTCGTGCTACTGGATGCATCGCAAGCTTAGAACTATGGGCTAACTCGAGAACCTCACGTCTCAAGTCAGGGGTGTCAGGAAGACATAACCGGCCACGAAAACGTAGGCCCCCATCGGAACTAACACTCCAGTCGGAGTTCCCATCTGTACCAACCCGCCTCATCTTCACCAAAAGCTCATCATCTGCCGAGCGCAACGATCCTCTCGTCGATAGCGGGTTCACGAATGTGTGCGATAACCTCATACGGCTCAACCACCGTAAGCTTCGCTCAAAATCGCGCACGAACTCCAACATCTCCCACTCTGCTATCATCGCGGAGCCGCAAACTCCAAAGCCTTCTTGCGACTCAACGCATCGCCACAAGGTTTGCCTTACCAGGATGGTAAGAAACATCGAACTTGAAGTCCTTCAATGTTTCCATCCATCTGTGCCTCATATTCAAATCGCGCTGCGTGAAAATATACTTAAGGCTCTTGTGGTCGCAAAAGAGCTCGAACTCCTCACCATAGAGGTAATGTCTCCAAAGCTTTAATGCGAAGATGACAGCTGCCAATTCCAAGTCGTGCGTAGGGTAATTCTCTTCGTGTTTCCTCAACTGACGCGAAGCATAAGCAATCACCCTGTCCTTCTGCATAAGGACACAACCCAGACTAACGCGAGAGGCGTCAGTATATATAATATACTTAACCCCTTGCTCTGGCAATACTAGCACAGGGACGGACGTCAACTTGTCCTTCAGCTCCTGAAAAGCTAACTCCGCCTGCTCATTCCAAGCAAACTTCAAATCCTTCCGTGTCACCTACGACAACGATCTGACAATCTTCGAGAAGTCTTGAATAAAGCGTCGATAATGGCCTGCAAGACCCAGAAAACTCCTTACCTCAGTAACTGAACCAGGCAGTCCTGCACTGCAGCTACCTTGGCAAGGTCGACGGCTATACCTTCCTTGGACACCACATGTCCCAGGAACTTGACTTCCTCTTTCCAGAAATCACACTTCTTGAACTGTGCGAAAAGCCGATGCTCCCTAAGAGTACCCAAAACCGCTCTTAAGTGCTCCTCGTGCTCTGCCCGGTCGGCGAATAAATCAAGATGTCATCAATAAATACAATGACGAATCGAAGCAGAAAGGCCGAAATACCTGTTCATCGAGATCCATGAACACGGCCGGTGCGTTTCGACCGAACGACATCACAAGGAACTCATAATGACCGGCCGGTCTCCGAAGCGGTCTTACGACGTCCCCATCCTTCGACGCGCGAATCGATGATACCCGATGCAGATCAACCTTCGAAAGTACCGTGCCCCCTTCAACCGATCAAACAGATCATCAATCCCGGGCAAGGGGTACTTATTCTTCACGATTACCAGAAGTTCAACTGCGATAATCTATACTCATTCGCAAGGATCCATCCTTCTTCTTCACAACCACTTCAGGTGCTCCCCAAGGAGACACACTGGGCCGAATAAAACCCAATTCTAGCAAACCATCTATCTGCTTCCTCAACTCCTCCATTTCACTCGGAGGCATCCGATAGGTGGGTAAAGAAATGGGCGCCGCACCAGGCATAAGATCGATAGCAAAATCAATCTCACGCTGAGGAGGTAATCCAGGAATCGACTCAAACACATCTTCAAACTCCTGAACTACCGGCGTACTAACCAGCGCCGACTCGGCCGAACTCTCCAACAGAGAAGAATAAAAATCAATACGAATAGGGTAACTGACCTGAACTGGGAAAGTAACAATCTCGCCCTCAGGTCCATGGATCGTCACTGATCTCGCTTCACAATCAATCTCAGCTCGCATCCTCGTGAGCCAATCCATACCCATAATAACATCGTAGTGATAAAGCGGTGCGACTAGCAAATCAACACGGATCGATCCACTTCCATGATCAATCACAGCACAACACCAAAAACAAACAACATGCATTCCATTAACCAAACTCGTCACAATACAAGTAGTGCAGCAATACATGAATCACGACTAGGAAAGCATGAAAACAACAACATCTAACACTACAAACAACCACAACTACTACAACCACTAACAGCTACCACACTACAACAACTCCAACTACAAGCCAACAACGGCTACACACGAAAGAAACACCAAACAAAGCAAAGACGGCCACGACGATGCTACTCGTCGGAGTCATGAGACGGAGGCGGAGCACCCTTATCCTGCAAGCAACACAGGATAGACTTCAAAGTCCGGACATCTTCTTGAACTTGTGCTTAACCAAGCCTCGAAGATCCACCATCTCCTGGCGTAAAGCAGCTTGCCCTTCTTCAAGCCGTGTAAGACGGGCATCTCGGGCAACCTGCTCTGCGCTCTGGCACCACCGGAGGAGAGCAAGCACTCGAATCCTGTGCCACAATCTCTTCCTCGTCTTGCTCTGCTTCTTCCTCCAGACTCCGCACCACCTTCAGCATAACTCTCATCATCACTCTCAGACCCGGCCTCACCCTCGGAGGCAAGCCGACCAGAACCAACCTCCATCAGCTTAAGGGTCCTCAAGTTGATATAGCGAACAGGGACCGGCTTCTCGGCTCCAAGCCTATAGCCAAACTCATGTGCGATCTTGCAAATGAGGCGGCCAAAGGGAAGAGACTCGGTCCGTCTACTCGAACGAGCGATGAGAATAATCGGACGCAAGACGTACGTCGGCACACACAACTTCGCATCTGCCCCACCCGATATAGAAAATCTACCATCAGCGCGTACACTCGCTACGGTTGCTCCACCGGATACATTGAACGTAAAGATGTGGTGAAGCAAACAGAAGTCGTACGTCATGTGAGAAGCCAAAAGACTCCTATTCTGCTGCCATTCAATCAGACGACCACACAAGGATCGGTTGCGACGATCACTCTCGCGCACACTGTCCACATTCTTCTCGCGGCATGCACTTCCCCAAGTGGCACCTTCAAGAGTCGGGATATCAAAGCAACATTGACAATTCCAACTCGACCGCTACCACAGGGAATCTTGAACTGCAGAGGATCCAACGAAGGCTCCAGAATGTTGGCATAGAAGGCCCGAACAGTGCTAGCATTCGCGCGATACTCGCCTTCGAACAAGGGACCCCAACCAGCCCCTTCTAGGCGCTCCAACAAAAAGAACTCACCCAAGAGCCGCGGATCAACATGAGCCTCAAAAAGGACTCTACGCCCCTCATAGACTCCATGCGACAATTCCGCCAACAAGGTCCTACTGACAGGAGCTCGAGGATCGAGGTCCCGCTTCGTCTGGAACTCGCGCGTGGCGGACGTGCTAGCGGCGGCACCTCTCGGCCTCCGTGCACGGGTTGGGCGGCTCGGCCCGGCTTCATCCACGGGCGCTCTCTTCTTCCCCATCAAGGAAAGAAGGGAAGAAATGGAAAAGATGGCCGTCACAATCTCAAAGAGGGCCATGAGAAATGAGAGAAAGAGAGAAATAGGAAGATGGTGAAGCTTCCACACAACTATGAGCCAAAAAGGGAATGAAAGGGCTCAAATGAGAGGGAAAAATGGAGAAATCAGCAATGGAATAGAAGATTTGAGAATGGGGTGATGGGTTTGCACGAAAATGGAAGGAAGATGAAGATTTGGGAGAGATTGGAGAGAGTTTGGAGAGGTTGTTGAAGAAAAGGAGAGCTTGGAAGAGGGTTTTGTAAAGGAAATAGGTAAAAGGAGTGGTTTTAAAGTGAAACCCGTGGAGGGGTGGGCCACACAAGCCTCATGGACGATCGGCCCGCGTCGGCCCGGCCCGCCTGGCCCGGCGACCGGCGATCCCTCGCCGAACCGGCGATGGCATCGCCGGTCTCTGGACATATCGGCGATGCCTCGCCGATTTGGCGAGGTCCTCCTGGTCCTCCTTGGTCCAAATGATGTGGTTCCCCCCTGGGTCCCACGGAAAATGCCCCGATTGGCCCCTTGTGTAATTTGAAGTTTATCGGGTCATTCTGACAGAAATCTGATACAAACAGCGATTTCTGGAAGGTTTAAAAATGAATAATGGGAGGGTAGACCATCTACACTCATTAATAGAGGGTCTAGAACAGGTTTCGGGTCGCTGTGTGTGATCAGGTAAGGGTACAGACTCGATCTCGGCAAAGGTTTTCAGGAAACTTTCGCCGATAGAAACTACGGAGCACAAACACAAAGCGATGATAGACCCGCACCCAATTACACTATAGTGGTGACAACGTGCGGTGTGTGACCATAACCCAGGTCCGGTTTAATCCAGATCATGCTTTGATACCAACTTGTAACGCCCTGAAATTCGGGGGTCGAGCATTACTCTGCTCCCGAGTTCCTATACATCACTTATGCAACATAATTAATGAGAGATGTATGTTGACTGTATTAGTGCATAAACATGGGATAGATTAAGCCAAAACGCAGATATGATTCAAGGATAAGTGAATAAAGCAAGCGGAAGACTTATAGTAAAATATGTGTACAAGTGTAAGTCCCTGAATTACATATACAACCCAGATCGTGTAAAAGTGTTATTTATCAAAATTATAAGTACAAGTTACATCATTTTAGATCCCAAAATAGTAATCCCATAGGTCCCGCGCAACCGACCGAGGCTCGCTAGAACCCGTCGAAAAACTGCATATGAGAAGGCAGCCTCGTCGTCATCCGGCTCCCGCTCTGCCTCAGACCTCGCATCCACATCTGCAACATCGGGGCCTAAGACAGTCTGGTGGGTGTGAAACACCGCCCCGAAACATGGGAGTGAGTGATCAACTCGGTGGAACAATAAGGCACTGGTTAACATGCTATCAATTCAATCAAACAGTAATGATAAAGCCGGACAATTAAATAAATCCTAAGTACTCTTGTTAATGCAGGATGAATGCAATATGATGCGTGCCCTCACGCGTACACCCTCGGCGTCTTCATCTTACGTTACGCATGACATCGCCTCAAAGTGCGCCACATCTACAAAGCACATGCAAATGCGGTGCATGGATATGATTACCAAGTTGTTATTAGTCCAATTCATACAGGAGGATTGGGAAGCTAAGATACCTTCCTCATATCACCATCCAACGGTGATCCATACTAGGGTCGTCAATCCTAGACATCTCATACGATCATATAGTTGAGGTCGTAGCAAAGGGCTCGTCACCAATCAATGCACGCCTTTCATGCCCTTACTACCACGGATCGGCTCGTCACCTCCTTGCGGTATCCGGTATGCTCGAGGTCACTACAAAGGGCTCGTCACCAATCAATGTAGGCCGACAAAGACGAATATAGTGTCCCATACCACCATAATCGGCTCACGAGTTTAGTTGCTCACTTTGGTCACTACGGGAGGCTCGTCACCCGGCGTAGGCCGACGGCTCGACCACGGTGTCCCATACCACCATGTCCGGCTCATGAGTCTTAGCGGATCGGTACCATGGTTATTAGGATTTCACTGGTAAGTTCGGTACCCTAGATTCAAGCAGTGGCGTCCATACATGGTTAACATACACTGGACAATCGGGTTAGTTGACGAACTCGACTAGCACGAGCGCACGTTGAATTGAAGGACATGGAGTGCGCAAACACTCCGCGTGGCCAAACCACTGCCGCCAACTCTAATACGACTCGGGTTCGTCTAATGCGTCTCACGTGGCGAAAGCAATCTCAACCACGACCAAAGGGTCAATTACCGATATACTGGACTAAGGCATAGTCCCAAACATCCTACACTACGACAAATATTCATATGGAATGTAAAACAGTAATGGAACAACCACTCAAATCATGGTGCATACACATCTGAAGAATATCAATTTAACATAAATGTAAGCATAGGAATGCTTGAATTTAAATAACTTGGAATGTAAATGCATAAGGGAAATCATGCGCATCCATAGAAGTATTGAGAATCACTTCTCAACGCCCGCATTTAGTGTAATCACAGTTACACGTAGGTCATTCATGCATCTCTACAAACACTTAGCATCCATGGAACAACATACATGACGCATGTTGAAATACATGCACTTAGACAATTCCTTCTTCCAAGGAGTTGTCATACATGCATCTAGCATACATACATGACCAAAAATCATGGCAAACATAGGTGCGTATTTTATACGTATACGGTACTTTATAAATACACTTAGAATACACAAATCTCAACATAGCACATGCATATCAAGAAAGCAATGTAAACATAACATTTGACATGTGAAATCTCATCCATAACAAGAATAAATCACTATCTGGGATTGAAAGCCTTGAAAACCATAACCTATACACTTAAAGTCCGCACCTTAAGCGAGGAAAGAATAGCCGAACTGATTTAGACGAGTTGTCTTCGTCAACGGCGCAAGAATACCCTAAAATAAGGATAGAAATGAGATACAACAACACCAAGTCTAATCTAAGCTCTAACACAGGTTAGGGTTAGGTTAACTTACCCCAAAAGAACTCAGAATCGTCAGAGGAACGATTCAAAGTAAAGGTTCAAAGGTGAAGAAGAACAAGGAAGAATCAAGATGATTCACCAACCAATCTCTCTCACTAACTCTCTCTTTTCCACTCTCTTTCCAAGCTAGGGTTAGAGAAAATTCGTATGGAAATGAGAACTAGGGTTTAAGGACTATATATAGGCCTTAAAATGATGGAAATAACCCCAGGGTCAAGGTATACTTAGGTTATAACCAAAGTACGCCTTTCTCGATCCAACGAAGCACTTCTGGTGGGCCTATAACCACGAAAGGTCGGACTTAAGCTCACTGACCATGGATCTAGGTCAGGCTGAGTTTTCGTACCGACCGGCTCTACAGATCAGCCGTGGCGGACCACACTCAATTCAACGGTCACGGAAACTCGATCAGGTCCACAAGCACTATGACATGCCTGTGCCACCTTCCCTGATCAGAGGATGAAATTGGGTCAGAAATCCAACGGTCAGAATGCTTAAAATCGTCGCGCAAGCGACACGACTCAAATTTCATAAAAAGCTTATTAAATTCCAACCGTTCTCACACTCTTCACTCCGAACTCAACCAAATCGACCCAGAACATCAGATCGACTTGATTTTTGAGGTGAAGACCAAGCCCAACTCAGTGACCGCAACAGCCTAAGATCATCGCCATCGGACTTTCGACGCGCGGTCTAGGTCCGATCCAGGTCTTCCAAAAATTCCCCAGAACAACTGGATTTAGCGATGGATCCCAGATTTCAGAGTAACGTAGCGCTCACTAATCTGCACGTTTAGAGCCATGCAGATACGATTTAAAGTGATTGATGCGAATTTCACAAGCAATCAAGTAAAGCGCTAATTACCCCAAAAACAACTACTTAAGGAAAGATTAGCACAAAAATTCCAAGGTCGTTACATGATGTGACGTATCACTGCAAGAGAAGATGTGGGAGATACGCATAAGAATGGCTAAGTACTGACGGCCATAATGCTACACAGAAGCCATGAGGAATGTATGAATAGTTACTTATCCCATGCATGTGCGCGTATTCAAAATATGAAACTCAAGGAGACTAAGTGTTGGCTGAAAATTCTCTAAAGATTTATTTCATTATATTGCCGGTCATCGACTGTACTACTACATAAAGAAAGACAGAAGCTTAAAAGCAAAAAAGGCTAATTAACTAAGCCTTTAAATCTTTGAATTCATTCAGGAGTGCTTGCGTTTTCGTTGCATCTTTTTCCTTTGCAGGCTCCCAATGGTTTCCCTCTTCGATGAGAATCGGTAGGAAATGAAGTAGCTGATCAACCGGAACAGCGATTGAATGGACCTCAAATTTAACTTCCCTTTGTGCAGTATAATTCGTTGTCAATCAAGTCTGGTATAAATGAATCTATTCGTCTATGAATTCTAAGTCTACCGAATCAGTCATATCTTTTGCATAAAAGGTGTTGCGCCATTCTCGGTGTTCGTCCATCATGCCAAAACGAAACAATTGCAATATCCTGAGCATCAACCGGTTGAATTGGTGTGCTTGAGCGCAACATAGCTTGTTATACCAAGCTTGTTCATAGTTGCCACTCATTTCAACTGAATCCTTTATGGCCGCTTTGTCACGCCCCAAACTCAGAACTGGCTCACAAAATTCCTGACCGTCGAATCCGGCGCTGACAGCCTCCATAGTACCCTATTCTCGGCTCCCAACACCCATATACCAGGTTCCAATCCTGGGATACTACATGGAGGTTTCAAATATGATTTTGATTCAGTATAAGCATAACCATAAGCATAACCAACAAACAATAACCACAAGAATACCATCACAAAATCCACTATGATCAAAAACTTTGAGTACAATGCGTATGAAGAGAAATACAAGATAATGATAATAAATGAAACTTTAAAAGCTCGACTGCACGCTCCAACTATGACGAGGCTACGGCTACGTCCGGGCGTCACCTGCACGCATCAATCGTGCATAAGCTTATAGAAAGCTTAGAGGGCGGTGTAAGTATATGCGTAGTATGAACATGCTCAGAATGCAATGCCTGAGTAATGCAGAATCATGCTGATGGGTACATGAATGCAATCAGCAGTACCAAGGCTATGCGGTGCAAGATATGAATGCTATCGGCCATATCAAGACCATGTGATGCGAGATGGAACTCAAGCATGCCAATCCTCATCCACATATCAATACAACTCATCAAATATCATACAGTTCTTATTCTGGATAATCACTGGGGTCTAGTACACTCTATGCCAATTTACCACCCCTATCCAAATGCACAACTGGGAGAGTGGAAGAGACCTCACTATCCACCTGCTAATATCAGACCCAGCTCGTCGATAGCGGACCTATTCCTCAAGCTGGTAAAACTCAACTTAAAAATTACCCCTTCACTTAGGTGGGTAAGGTCACACCCCTTTTCAACCGACCATAACACGGTGGGAGACGCAACCTACTAGTATACGGTCCTCGCGCGCTCATGTATCCACTCGGTCTTGACGTTGGAGTCATCCTCTGGTACCGTCGGGTTTAGAAATTTTCACCCAAGGACATCTATGGTGCCCCGATGCTAGAAACAGTATTTTTGATGTCTGATCGTGCCATCCACAATGTGTCTATGGAGGTCATAGCCCTGATGTCGCTAGGGTATATAGAAATCATATCATACAAATGCAAAGTGCATGAATCATACTTCCAGTCATGCAACAATCTTGTATATACCGCGCACTCATAAAGGGCAACTCTGCCTATCGGGGAGCCCATAAACAATCTACTCGAAGGCATATGCTATGATTAGTCACTTCTCATCTCAAGCATACATATGATGCCTATGAACATGATCATGAAAGTATACTAAACATGTTATGTGGTGATGAGTTCTGTTCATAATGAAGAAGGGCCTAGAGACTTACACACTATAAGTATGGGCCTATCAGTGGGCCCCTAGGGAGAGTTACAATGCGGACATTTAACCATCATTGCTCTTACAATGTAAATGTCAAACCATCATTGCTCCCAAGGCATGGCCGCCAAAACATCATTACATGTATCATGGTGGAATCTCACATGGTAACGGGCCCCGTATACATCACACTCGACCCACACAAAGGCCTCACATATGTCTCATTGGGCCTCATATACCTCAAGTGGGCCACATCATGTGGGCCGCTCCAATGGGCCAATCATGCATCAAATGGGCTACATAATATGAGCCGCACCAGTGGGCCGATTCAAATGGGCAGAATCAATGGGCCGATTCAAATAGGCCGAATCAAATGGGTCAAATCAAATGGGCCGATCAAATGGGCCGATACACATCACTATGGGCCTCAACCCATGGCTCTAAATACATCACAATGGGCCTCAACTCATGGACCCCGAATACGTCATTTTAGGCCTCTCAAATACAACAAGTGGGCTGCACTACTTGGGCCGCACCAATCATCCATCTATAGGGATCATTTTAGAGCATTATCCAAACAATGAATCAGATCAAAAGATCATCTAGACCATACCACAAATGGCAGTGGTGATAATGATTTTCCATAGTTAAATTTCCAGTGGGCCCACCATAGTATTTACTTTCCACCTAATCTGTGCATAGGGTCACGAGGACCTGAATAGAGAAAAACAAATATCATAATGGTTCAAAACTTCTGTAATCCCAAAATGGGTTTCAATGGTGGGCGTTCAATCCACTGCTTCCTGTAGTGTGGTCCATCTGATAGATGGATTTGTCTTTTTTTTTTTACCTCAAGCCTTGAGACAATATTGTCAAATGGATGGACAGTTGGGATACAACACATGTATTATGGTGGGGATCCACCGTCCCTACCAAGGACGGTGTGAATGAAACCATACATCATGGTAAGGTCCATAATACCCGATGACGTCGCTGTTCCAGGTGGATTTCCACCATCCAGATGGACGGTAGGGATACAACACATACAGTGGGGTCCACAGAGCCTGGTGACGTCAAACAGCAGCTAAACGGCTGCTGTGAGACGCACCAGCCAATCATGCATATACAAGTGGGTCCACGTGGTAGTGGCCCATCACAACACTCACATATTAATGTAATATATATAATATATTATATAATAATATAATATTAATATAATATATATATATATATATATATATATATATATAAATACATCCAGCCAGCTTCCAGCAGCAGGGACACTGGACGGTCTGGATGCAACGGGGTGGGTCCACATAATGTGGCCCACCATATATATATATATACATATATTATAATATTATATACATATATATATATATAAGTATGTACGTGTGTGTGTGAGGGTGAAGGACATCAACGTCCATGCCCTCTTCTTTTTTTTTTCTTTTTTTATTTGTTTGGGTTAGCTTGTTAGTATACACACGTCAGTACACACACTTCATATAAGCCACCCCCACTACGACCTCATGTGCTGAAACGAGGTATCTCCACTCGGTCTGCCAGTTAAGCTATGGATCTGGGTGAGCACTTCACGATGGAGTCCCACTTCACAGTGAGCACTTCATGATGGATGGTGCAGATAGAACATAAATTAGTGGGGCACACTTCATCAAAACGGATAGAGAGAGAGAGTGAGTGAGAGATTGTGATGAAGAGGAGGGACCCCGCCACTATGGGCCCTCCATTTCTTACATTATATGCTTCAAACGGGTCCCACAACATGTGGTCCCAAAAAAAAAAGAAATTTAACAGTGGATCACCCATCTATGACCTCCTTCTTTAGCTCCTTGGACTTGTATGCTCCTTGTCTTCAACTTTGATGGAGGTTGATGGGTATTAGAAGGTTGAGATGGGAGATGAGAAGGTGGGCCACACTTAGTATTTAGGAGAGAGCTTGGACATTGGAGCTTTCATGGGATTTGGGAAATTGCTAGAGAATGAGAGAGAGAGAGAGAGAGAGAGGAGTGATGGGATGATATGGGATGGGCGTTGTAAGGAAAGGAGATGGAGAGGTAAGGTTTAGTTTGAAATTTGAAAAAGAGGGATGGGTAGGGAGAGAGAAAGTTGACTTTATGGAAAAAGAGAGATGGGTTGCTTGTACTTCAAGTATGGAGTGTGTAAGTGCTATGGTTGAAAACCCCTTTATGTTGTCAAATTTGTGGTGCCCAAAAAAATGCTTGTACCTTATGAAATTGCATAATTGTAAATGTTCGAGACACAATATGGATGAAGCGAGTCTCAGTGTATGGATGTTGACTACATTAGTGAAGCACAATGCTCAACTCAAGATATGTCAAGCCACGACATTGTCTCGCAAGATCGACTTCGAAAGACAAGACATGTTTACAAGTCAAGACTCGAGAATGTTCAACTGAATTTACAAGTTACAAGTCAAGATTCAAGATTGAGTAATTGAAGCTTTTAAGGAAAAGCTACATCAAGATTTCAAGCTTCACTTTCTTTAAAGGTTACATATCTTAAGGGTTCAATATCCTTACTTCACTATTAAAGTATGTTTGACCTTAGGCTGACCTTTAGAGTAGGTCATTTCGGATACATAATGCAAATGTTTTATATTTAGAAATCTGGTCTGCTCTAAGACTAGTCTTGGATCTTTCTCGACTAGTCCTAGCACTGCTTCGACCTATCTAAGATTTTCCTGGACCAGTCATAAGTTTGTTGTAAAATTTTAAAATTGTTTGTTAAGCTTCGACCAGTCTTGGGGTCTGTTCGACTAGTCGTATGAACAGTGTCAACTGTTCCTTCGACCAGTCGTGAACCTACGACTCAAACTACAGTGATGTATTTTGCTTGGCTTCGACTAGTCGTGATCAACCTAAGACCAGTCGAAGGTGTCCTTCGACCAGTCGTAGACTACCTATGAGCAATCGTGAAACTACCTTATCTTATCGCACTCAAATTTTCAAATATCTGTTGGTTCTAAGACCAGTTGTAGCAATCTCTGGACCAGTCGAAGATGCAATTTGCTCACCTATAAATAGAGCACGAATCTCTGAATATGAAGGACATCTGAAGTAATTGTAATCCGGCCTTCTGAGAGATAAGTCTGTGCTCCATTTTAAGATAAGTGTGCATATTTAATATTCTCTTTCTTTCACTTTTTAAATTAATTTTGTTTCTTGTATTCCAATCTGTTCTGAAAAAAGGAAGTGTGATTTTCCTTTTTTTGGAATCAAACTCAATTAAAGCTAGCCCATTTTGGTTTAATTTAAAATCTATTAGAACCTAGAACCATTATAAAGTAAGTATTGGACATTGAACTTTGACATTCGAACCTCTACTCCAACTTGGTTCTTACGGGCTGCTACAAAGGAGAAATCCAGCTAGTTTACATTATTATAAATTACATTCTGTTTTTTGTTTCTTTTGAGATTAAGCCAGAAAAATCTCATTGTATTTGGTTATCTGAGGAGAGCCAAAAAACTCAGAAAGTGTGGGTTTTTGGATTGTGTAAGCCCAAGTTAAAAAGACACAATTGTGAAGGTTTTAGGTGAACCTGTGAAACCTATTTGATAGTGAATGCTAATATCCCCTGTGTGAGGATATTAGGAGTGGAGTAGCATTCTGTGTGGCTGTTGTTTAACAGTTGGTGAACACACAGGCGAACCACTATAACTCCTTGTGTATTTGAATGTTTGCTTAGTTTCCTATCTCTTATTATTCAAGTTGTGGAATGTATGTGTGGATGTGAATTTGTAATATTTACATTTCAAGCACAGTGGGGAATGTTGTAATAATTTAGATTTAAATTCTTTGCTATTTATTTATTCCTCTTTAGTTTGAGTTTTTGATACAAAGAACATTCTAGAAATAAGGTTGTCCTACCATAAACCCTTGGTTTTTATGGTGTAAGGTTGTCCTTAGAACTGCATTTGTTTCAATCTCTCAATACTTAATTATTGAGGCTGCTTTCATTTTAAGCATTGTGAATTGATTTATTTTATTTGGTTATCATTTTATTTTATTCCACTGTTATAGTCTAAATTTGGCATAGTCCTATTCACACCCCCAAGACATATAGCTTGGCCTTTTCAAGTGGTATCAAAGCCAAATAGCTCACTTTTAATTCTTTATTCTTGGATCCATTTCCTGAGCTAATGATCTAAGCTATATATATAAGATGCCAAATTTTGATAGCCTTTCAGTCACTAGGCCTCCACCATTTGATGGCTCCAACTATGCTTACTAGAAAGCCAGGATGAGGATTTTCTCCAAATCAATGGATGAGAGTGTGTGGCAAGCCACAGTGACTGAATGGAACCCACTTACCACTGAAGTGACTGGGATCGATGGTTCAAAATCAATGAGAGTAACACCGTATTTCTCATGGACCACTCTTCAGAAAAATGAGAGTAGTGCCAATGCAAAAGCACTAAATGCAATCACTTGCACACTATTACCGGATGAGTTCAAAAGAATTATATCCTGTGATACTGTAAAGCAAGTTTGGGATATTTTAGAAATGACACACGAGTGTACTTCAATTGTCAAGAAATCTAAAGTCCAGCTCCTCACAACTAAATTTGAAGAAATTCATATGGAGGAAAATGAAATGTTTATGGACTTTAATACAAGATTAAATGACATTGTAAACTCTATGTAGGGTCTTGGCGATAAAATCCCAAAAAGTAAAGTGTGTGTAAAGATACTACGCTCACTTCCTGAACGGTTCAAATCTAAGGTAACTGCGATCCAGGAACTTCGTGATACAGATAATATGAGGGTAGAAGAACTAGTTGGTCTTTACAAACCTATGAATTAAATTTTAAAGCTCCTAAAGGAAAATCTATCGCTCTTAAATCTTCTAAATGTATTACTCAAGAAAATTCTGATTTAGAAAATTCTGAAGATGATATGGCGCTTTTAGCAAAAAAGTTTTATAAGATCTTCAAAAGTAAAAAGAGAGTTGATTTTCAAAAATCAAATGATAAGAAACGACTTAAATCTAAATCAAAAACTTGGAAATCTTTGAAAGATAGTCAATGTTACAACTGCTAAGAATATGGGCATTTAGCAAACAAATGTCCTAAAAAGGAAAAATCCAAAAAGAAGGGAATGTTGGCTACTTGGGATGAATCATCTGATTCTGAAGCCTCTTTTGAGTCAGAAGATTCTGAAACCGAGTCGGGCAATAAAGTTAAAGCTCTTATGACCCTAGCCAAGTTCACTTTTTCAGATCATGATGATTTAACTATGAAGAAAATCTGAATAGTGAACATGAAAATGAAGAAGATCTTCAAGATGCTTACAATGCCCTATACAAGGAGAGTTGTAAAATTGCCGTAAAACTAAAACTTCAAAAAGAAAAGTTTTTAAAACTTAAAAAAAATTTGAGTCTCTTGTTTTAGAAACATCCCATATTTCATATTGTTTTGAAAAGACTAAATGCGATTTGGATTTTAAAACCTCCCAGTTTGAAAATCTTAAATCTGAAAATGAACAACTAAAACATGAAGTCTCTTCACTCTTGAGTTTAAAGGAAACCTGGAAATATGCCCAAGGTGATCCTAAATTAGAAAAACTCTTATCAGGATCGAGAAAATGTGGCGATCGATCCGGTCTGGGCTATGACAAGAGTGTTCCTCCTAAACCGAAGAATACTTCTCCTAAGTTTGTAAAGGGAGAGACCTTAAACTCAAAAGGGAAAAGTACTAATCAAAGTTTTTCTAAAAACTCTAAATCTTTTCAAAAATCTAAAAGCAACTATGCCAATTATAAAAATCAGAACCGAAATCTTTTAGCTAAAAAGATAGTTGATTTGCTTAAGGAGCTCTTAAAATCTAACTCAATGGGTCATTACAAAAACAAGAAGACCAATTATACTTTTAAACCCAAAACAGCTATGAAATGGGTTCCTAAGGTTACTTGCTTGGTTGCCCACACTGCTTTCAAAGCTATAAGTTATTCAAAGTGATACCTTGATAGTGGATGCTCCAGGCATATGATAGGCGACAAGGCTTTATTCACCGATCTTAAAGATATGACTGATGGATCAGTCACATTTGGTGATGGTAGCAACTGCAAGATTATTGGTCAAGGTATGGTTCAACTCTATAACCTCCCCTTATTTAAAAATATTTTATATATTGAGGGACTAAAACACAACCTGTTAAGCATATCTCAAATATGTGATAACAATCATAGTATGAAATTTTCTAATAAAGGTTGTAAAATTTTAAACAAAAAGGGTTCTGTAATATTAACTGGTCGCAGGACTTCTAAAAACTGTTATATTGTAAGCAATGGTAGCTCATCTAAACAATTGTGTTACATGGTCCATACTGATGAGATTGAATTATGCCATAAACGCCTTGGACATGTACACTATCGTAATTTATACAGATTGAGCAAGAGAGAACTAATAAGAGGTCTACCAAAATTATAAAAAGTAAATAAAATATGTGGTGAATGCCAGTATGGCAAGCAAACAATGAGCTCTCACAAAAAGGTGAACTCCAATGTCACATCAAGACCACTCGAGCTTCTCCATATGGACCTTATAGGGCCTACTAGGATGGAGAGTCAAGGAGGTAAAAAATACATACTGGTAATCGTGGATGATTTTACCAGATTCACTTGGGTAGCCTTCTTAAGGGATAAATCAGAAACCCTTGATGAAGTAAAAAAGATTCTCAAATGGATGCAAACTGAAAAAGGCTCTCAAGTCTGTAAGATCCGTAGTGATCATGGATCTGAGTTCGAGAATAACAGTTTTGAGAAATTCTGTAACGATCAAGGAATATCACATGAATTCTCTGCGCCCAAAACACCATAACAAAATGGAATTGTGGAAAGGAAAAATAGAGTGCTTCAAGATATGGAAAACGTAATGTTGAATAGTATGAAGCTTCTTAGAATTCTTTAGGCTGAAGCCATAAATACTGCATGCTATATTATCAACCGAGTGTATATATGTAAGTCTGATAATAAAATTGCTTATGAACTTTGGTTTGATAAGAAGCATACTGTCAAATACTTTCAAGTTTTTGGCAACAAGTGCTATATTTTACGTGACTGTGAAAATCTGAGAAAGTTTGATACAAAGAATGATGAAGGGATCTTCTTAGGATACTCTTTAAACAGTTGGGCATATCGTGTTCTGAACAACAGGATTGGTGTGATTCAAGAGTCCATCAATGTAGTCATTGATGATCACTTGAATACACCTATCCCAAGTTCAGATAATGATGAATTCTTTTGATTGACAAACTAGATACTTCATCAAATCAAGTTAATTCTGAACTAAGGACTGTTAAAGATCATCCAACCAATCAGATACTTGGAAACCCTCTCACTGGTGTGCGCACTCATAGACAATTAGAAGACATATGTAACTACGTGTGTTTTACATCGCAGATTGAACCGGTTAATGTAAAAGAAGCGCTTTCTGATGAAAACTGGATAGTAGCTATGCAGGAAGAACTTAATCAATTTGTTCGAAATGATGTCTGATATCTTGTTCCTAGACCTAAAGATAAACATATTATTGGAACAAAGTGGATTTTCAAAAATAAGTCTGATGAATTTGGTAATATTATTTGAAATAAGGCAAGACTGGTTGTTCAAGGGTACACTCAAATAGAAGGCATTGATTAAGATGAAACTTTGTCCCAGTTGCTCGCCTTGAATTAATCAGACTTTTCATATCCATTGCATGCTTTAAAAATTTTAAAATTTATCAAATGGATGTAAAGAGTGCCTTTTTGAATGACGATTTACATGAAGAAGTATATGTTGAACAACTTACAGGGTTTGAAGACCTAAGCTTACTGATCATGTATACCATCTTAAAAAAGCTTTATATGGTCTAAAATAAGCTCCCTGGGCATGGTATGAAAAATTGACTAAGCTTTTACTAAGTCATAATTTTCAAATGGGTAGTGTCGATAAGACACTCTTTATTAAGAAACATAACAATGATGTAAGACCTGTATCCTATTCTGTACCATTCTGTAGGCTTCTGCGGTCCTCCCTGCCGGATTCTGGCAACTCTCGACCCGTATTCAATGTTTGCGCATTAACCGAAGCCGAGTCCTGCATACCGAAGTCGGCTTGACCTGAAATTTGCACCTTAGCGACCGCGCCGTCGCAGTGATTCTAACGCTGCGACTCATGCACCGAACCGATACCCAAGCCAGGAGATGTGGGTCTGTGTTCAATTCGAGAAAAACGTCGCACTTTGCAAATTCCGATGGAATCTCTACGATATGTTCCATCAATCACATCAATCATAAGTTAAGTGCATCCCATCACAAACCATCACTCACCCTTACCTCTCCTTACCCAAAGTCAATGCAACCCATGCTTAACCCATTCTTTTCTTACAAAAAGTCAAAAGGACCCATCCCTTTCCACTCCATCACCACTCCTCTCTCTCTCATTTCTCACTCTCCCAAGCAACTCCCAAGGAGAGGAAACGTCTAAGCTCTCCATGAGAAGAGCCATGTGTGGCCCACTCCGTACCACCCTATCGCCCATCTCTACCCTTGGATCATCATCTCCACCATTGAAGGAGCATTTTTGGAGCATTAGAAGGCTAGGGAGGAAGAAGAAGGATAGGTGGGTGCTTCTCTCTCTCTCTCTCTCTCTCTCTCTCTCTCTCGATATTTTGGTGTGATAATGTGGCCGTGTGGCCCACCCAGATGTACCCCACTTTGATGTATATGATGTCCAAGCCATCCATCAAATGGACACCACGGCCATCCAAGCCATATGGGCCCTACTTAACGGTGATAGGAAAACATAAATATCATGTCGATCCAATAGGTGGGCCACGTCCATGTGGGACCCACCATGCTGTCTGTGTTATATACAGAGTGTCCAGCGTCTAGAGATGCTGGACATGACCTCAAAGTGAAGCGTGAACTAACGGTGTGGTGCACTGACGTGCTAACCACACAAATATCAACCTGGTTCAAGAGACTTGGGTGGACCACTTATACAGGCCCCACCTTGATGTGTATTTATAATCCAAGCCGTCCATCCTATTTCCTATATCATTTTAGGCGTTGAGCCGAAATTTGAGACTAATCCAATTCTCGGGCGGGCCATACCATAGGAAATAGTGGCATTACCGTTAAAACCCACTTTGATTCTCCTATTCGCCAAAAACACATCACATATTGGTCTCATTTGGTCGATCATGGACCGCAAAATCAAATGGCCGGGTTGGATTTTTTTAAGATGTGGGCCTATATATGAAAAACCTCTGAATTTTAGAAAAATAAAACTATATATATACAAGAACATACAGCAGCACCTGCTGCCTGCAGCGTTAGCAGCGCAGGACGCTGCTGCTTAGCACCATGGATGGAAGAGGCAGGGAAGTGGGTCTTAATTGTAGGCCCCACCGTGATGTGTGTTGAGCATCCACGCCGTAAATTGGTGGGCCCCCTTAGGGTAGTGAGCCCCCTCCCAAGATCAGCCATATACATGGCTCAGGTGGCTCACATTATAGGAAATAGTGGTGATTGAATGGCTGCCATTGAAATTCTTTTGGGCATTATAGAAGTTTTGGGTTAATACGAAATTTGTTTTTCCTCTTGATTTAGGTCTTTGTGACCTTATCAACAGATGGGATGGAAAGTAAATGTTATGGTGGGCCCCATGTGGGACCCACTTGCTGTAAACAGATTGGCTTGTGTACTGCACACAACCATATAGCTGTTGGGGACGTCAGCAATGCCCTTAGGTCTGATCTGAGGTGTGGTTATACCGTAACCATCCATTCATTGGGCAAGGGGGGCCACCATGATATGCGTTTCATATCCACACGTGTGGAGCCCACCTTTATTTTGTGCATTAGATCAGCACCATCCAGAGCATCCAGGGGCCTCTGGACAGTGGCTCTTCTTATGTACCCCATGTTATATTATAATATAATATTATATATTATATTATATTATCTTGATATGATATTATAGTATATTATAGTATATTATATAATCTATATATATCAGCTGACGTCTGCAGCTTGTGGGTTCCACCAGGTATGTGTTATATCTAACCGTCCATCCATCTACCGTATCTCGTGCGCCCCACCCTGATGTGTTGTTCAACCCACACCGTCATTTCAAATGTCGTGGGACCCACCTTACTTGATGATGATTGGCTGTCCACCACATACCAACCACCTTATTGTTGTGGTGAGCATCAGCAGACATGATGAGTCCCACTACCGTGCACCCCACCAGGATGTATGTATTTTATTCACATTGTCCTTATGTGGGACCCACTCAATGTATGTGTTTTATACCCACTGTTGTATGGGTTTTATTCACACTGTCCATTACATGGACATGAGCCGCCTTAATGCATGTGTCGTATATCCATGTCGTCCATCCATTTACCGCTTGGATCACACCATGATGTATTTGTTTCATCCACACCATCCAGACAGTTCTAGACAGTGCTGGACATGTTTGGATGGTGCAGATTTACATTAGCAGTGTTTGGGTGGTGCTGATTTACATAGACAATGTTTGGGTGGTGCTGATTTACTTGGGAAATGTTTGGACAGTGCTGATCACATTAGTGAACCATGTACCCCTATAATAGTGTACAGTAATGCACATGTTACACCTACAACTGTTGAAATGATTTTGTTGTGGTCCAAGCCCACTTGTGGCCCATTGGTGCGGCCCATCCATGAGGCCCATCATGATGTGTTTTGGCCCATGTACGGATCCCACATATTTGTATTGTTAGGCCCCTGTAGCGTGTTCCATTTGATGCATATGAGGCCCAAGCAGTGCGGCCCACTTGTTATATATAAGGCCCACGTATGAGGCCCATGGTGATGCATTTGCAGCCCATATGATGAGGCCCATTGCGATAGGTTAGAGGCCCATGGGACGAGGCCATTGTGATATATCCGAGGCCCATTTTAATACATTCGAGGCCCATGAGTGAGGCCCAATGGGATGTATGTGTGGCCATAACATTGTGTATGAATACCTTATGTAGGCCACTCCTTAGGAGCAATGTTGGTTGAATGGCCACAGCGTTGGGCAATGATGGTTAATGTCCACATTGTAACCTTCCATTAGGCCTTGTTAAGCCCATTCTTACCAACCCTGATTATCGTGGCCAATTGCTGATTAACAATCGATGTCGATTATCATGACCGATTTGCCGATCCTGATTATTGATCGATTTTGATCGTTGTGACCGATTGCCGATTCCATTTGACATGAACGATTTACCGATCCTGATTATCTATCGATTCCGATCATTGTGATTGATTGCCAATTCTAATTGACATGACCAATTTACCGATTCTGATTATCGTTATCGATCGATTCTGATTGTCGTGGCCGATTGACGATTCCGATTGAAGTGACCGATTTGCCGTACTGATTATCGATCGATTCCGATCGTTGTGACTAATTGCCGATTCTGATTGACGTGACCGATTTACCGATTTTGATTATCGATCAATCCCGATTGTTGTGACCAATTGCCAATTTTGATTGACGTGACCGATTTACCGATTCTGATTATCGCTCAATCCCGATTGTCGAGGCCGATTCCAATTGTCAATTTTAATTCCGATTGTCGAGACCCAATGTGATGTATATGTGGCCTGTGTTTGAGGCCCAATGTGATGTATATGTGCCCCGTATTTGAGGCCTATTGTGATGTTTATTCAACCCGTATTCAAGGCCCATTGTGAAGTATTTGTGGCCCGTAAGCGAGGCCCATCGTGATGTGTATTAAGCTCTTAAGTGAGGCCCATGGTATTGTACATTTGGCACTTGTGTGAGGTCATGGGTCCACTATATGTAAGGATCTATGTGGGCCATTCCTTGGGGGGAATGTTGGTTAAACATCCACATTGTCAAGGTTGATTGTCGATGCCGGTTATTGATACCGATTATGAGTATATGACAGCATAGCATCATAATACAAGCCCATACACATCATCTGCAAGTTTGTTATGAGATGTGGTTGATCATTACATATGTCTTTGAGCATGTTGTTATGAGACTCCCTGATAGGCGGAGGTTATCTCACATGAGCACACGGTATACGCAGGATTGATGCATGACTAGATTTTATGACTCATGCATCATGCATTATGATTACCGTACGCCCTAGAGACATCAGGGCCATGGCCTCCACAGGCATATTGTGGATGGCCAGACGGGAGATCGAAAATTTGTTCTAGCATCGGGCTGCCATAGATGGCCCTGGGTGAAAATTATAAACCCTTTTGGTACCAAAGGACGCCCCAATGTCGAGATCGAGTGGATACATGAGCGCCCGAGTGCCGAATACCAGGAGGTCGCGTCTCCCACTGTGTCATGGTCGGTTGGGAGGAGGTGTGGCCTTACCCGTCCAAGCGTAGGGGGCAATACTAAGTTGAGTTTGACCAGCTCGTAAATGGGTCCGCTACCGACGTGCCAAATAGGTATTGACAGACTATTGGCCAGGCGGATAGTGAGGTTTCTTACGCTCACTTGGATTGTGTAGTTGGGAGAGTGGCAGTACCATTTGGAGTGTACTAAACCCTAGTGATGATCCCAGAGATGAACAATACTGATATGTTGACTTATTGAGCAGAAGTTGCATACTCATTCATTCATTCATTCACTATCCACTCGGGCTGGTGGTGCACAACTATTTATTACGTGTACCTTCACAATGACTAGGATTTCGGTTGGGGTGCGCAACTAACCTGAGATCAGGAGTTTACCACATTTCAAATTTAGGTATGGGACTAGTTTGGATAGAAGTTCCTTGTGATGGACCCCATAGCCTGTGATACTACGTACTATCATCCCGACTTCACACTCCAGCATGGTCATTCCATTCGCACCACATATTGCATTACATTCACGGCATATGACATTTTGGATTACCTGTGTTTCTGCATTTATATGGTTTAGATATGGCATCTGATATTATTCCTCATATGTATAGTTGATCTGTATTACACATTCTGATATTGCTCGACTCATGGACTTATCAGTATTTTTGCTTATTCTAATAACATATGATTCATGACCTTGCGCCTATTTCGACATTGTATGATTATGACATTGCATTGAATACTTAACACTTACCTTGTGCACACACTTACACCACCCTCTAAGCTTTCTATAAGCTTATGTACGATAGATGCGTGCAGGTGATGTTAGGTTGCAGCAGTGTTGAGTTTGGAGCGTGCAGCGGTCTTCTAGAGCATGATTTTTTATTTATGTATTTCTTCTTCAGCATTGTACTCTAATGATTATATTAGTGGATATGTGATGATGATATTGCCTTTATGAATTGGGTAATCTTGTGGTTATGCTTATTATGATTTAAATGTACAAAAAAAATTCTCTTTGTAGCATCCTAGGTTCGGAATCTGGCTTATGAACGCTAGGAGCCGAGAATGAGGTACTACAGAGGCTATCGGCACTGGATTCGGCAATTGGGATTCCTGTGAATCCGATCTCCGGGTTTGGGGCGTGACAGATGATATCTTAATGGTTCAAATCTATGTTGATGATATTATTTATGAATCAGCATGTACTAACATGACTGTAGAGTTTGCAGATTTAATGAAATCTAAATTTGAAATGAGCATGGTTGGGGAATTAAATTATTTCCTATGGTTGCAAGTAAAACAACAATCTGACGGTATTTTTATTTCTCAAACCAAGTATGTCTTGACCCTGATTAAAAGGTTCGGATTTGAGAATGGTAAGAATTTTAATACTCCTATAAGTACAACTTTAAAACTCTCAAAAGATTTTGCAGGTAAAAATGTGGATTCAAAATTATATCAAAGTATGATTGGTAGTTTCATGTATTTAACTACTTGTAGACCTAATATCGCTCTAAGTGTTGGTATTTGCGCTGGATATCAGTCTGATCCTAAAGAATCGCACTTGATTGCTATCAAGCGAATTATAAGATATGTCGCAAGTACTGTTAATCTCAGTCTCTGGTATCCACATGTGACTAGTGTTCAATTAGCTGGGTACTCGAATGCTGACTAGGCTGGTAATCTTGATGATAGAAAATTAACCAGTGGTGGTTGCTTTTTTATCAGAAATTATTTAGTTTCTTGGTTTAGTAAGAAACAAAGTCCTATATCACTTTCAACTGCTGAAGCTGAATATATCGCAGCTGGTAATGCATGTATACAGTTTGTTTGAATGAAACGTATGCTAAGTGATTATGGAATTAAACAGGATTCTATGTTATTATATTGTGATAATTCCAATGCCATAAATATTTCAAAAAATCTAATTCAGCATTCTCGTACTAAGCACATTGACATTAGATTTCATTATATTCGTGAATTAGTAGAAGAAAAGGTTATATCTTTAGAATATATTCCTACTGAGAATTAACGTGCTGACATTTTCACTAAACTGCTTGACAATAGCAGGTTTAACAAAATGAAATTTGATCTTGGCATGTGCATTCTAAAATGATTATTTATGCCTATTTATATCATATTGTATATATTTGATAGTTTAGATTTCAATTTTTGTGAAAAATGCAGGAAATCAATTTTGTTTGTGGTACTCGACCAGTCGAGGATTTCCTCAACCTATCTTATCATGACCAGTCATAGAAAACCCACGACTAGTCATAAATCGCATTGATTGACTTAAATTGGAGAAAATTTCATTTCTTCCTTATTTCAACTTCCTTCTCCAACAAGCCGACGCCCGACCAGTCGAACCCACCTTCCAAATCCGTCGAGGTTAGTATTCCATTTGCTTATTTCTTGTAGATTTGTGCCAAGTTTGCTTCTATCTCTTACTTGAGGTTGTCCATTTCTAGTTTTGTTGAGATTTGGGTTTTTTCTTCACCTAAATCTGATTTGAGAAAATCCATTTCTCAATCCATTGCAACACTTTGTTTCCTTCATATCTTTGTTGCATATGGCATCTAGAGGTAGAAAGACAACATCCCGTGGTCCATTTTCTTCCAAATATACTCCTATTACCAAGCGCCATCTTCGGTTCTACAAAGAAGATCCATCTTATGTACGGGACATTAGATTGAGGAATGTTATTGTAGAACGTCCTGTTTCTGTAGATCATGTTGCACCGTATGATATCCTTCCTATTCTTCAAACTATAGGTTGGGATAACTTATTGCATTGGAGTGGGCCAGCATACCGATCCATTGCCCAGTCCATGTTTGCTTGCATAAGTGAGTTTTCATTGGAAAATTTAACTTTTAAAATAGCCACAAGAGAATGACCATTTGACATTGATTGTCATTTGATTTTAGCTCTTTTGAAAATTCCTGTGAATGATGACGGCATTCCCATCCATATGTTATCTGAAAAACTATCAGAAAATGAAAAACGTATGCTGACTAGAGCCTTATGCAATTTGGACGTACATTGAACGCATAAGGGAAGTGCGCTCCTCTCAAAGTTTTTGTTACCCAAATACAGAGTTCTTCACAAGATCTTTGTGTTTAACTTGTATCCTCGATCAGGTGAAAAATCCGAATTGACGTCCTTCATGGTTCGTGTTCTTCATTTTGTTGCCAGAGGTATTTATGTTTGTTTACCATCATTGATTTGTTACTCCATTATTCAGTTTCAACTCCATTCAGGTCACAGTGACATCCTTTTTGCTTATTTGATGACTGTGTTAGCTACACATATGTTGGTCGACATGCCTATTGGAAAGGCCCCGATCCATCATCTGATATTTAACAATTCTAACCTTAATAAGATTAAGCTAAATTTGCTTCCTGGCCAAGGTGATGGTAATGGTGGTGCTGAAGCTGGAAATGAGGAAGATGCCGGTGATCTTCCTCATGATGACATTAACATGGATGATATTTTTGAAGAACTTGAATCTGATTCTGCTAATGATCCAGATTATGAGCCTTCTGAGTTTGATGCATGTTTACATGCATTGGAGGAGAAGGTCGAGAATGTGCATGTTTCTAATATCACGCAGTTCAAATATATGCGCAAATATCTTAGGCGTTTGAACAAGGGCATGCATCAACTTGATCCTTCCATCCCTACTCCTTCATCTGGCTTAGATTAGTTCTTTTTAGTCTACTGGACTGTAATAACATTATTACTCTTCTGCTCTCTCTGTTTGTGAGATTGTTACTACTTTTGAGTTATCTCTATTTATAGATTATTTTTTTACTCTCTCTTTCATTTTAACTCCCCCGCCATTTGATCATTGCTTCCTTTGTCCTATTGTAACAAAAAGGGGGAGAATGGATGTCTAATGGATGTCTATGGTATTGGATTTATGTGATGTATGTTACTCATGGGGAGTATGTGCAGGTATGTGCAGAGGTGAACTATATGTTGAATTGATTATGAATGTGGGCCAGTTAATAATAACTGGTGCATGACTCTTTAACCATATATATCTTGAAAGTGTGTTTTGTCACTAATTTGACAAAGGGGGAGATTGTAAGTGCTATGGTTGAAAACCCTTTTATGTTGTCAAATTTGTGGTGCCAAAAACACTGCTTATACCTTGTAAAATTGCATAATTGTAAATGTTCGAGACACAGTATGGATGAAGCATGTATAGATGAAGCGAGTCTCAGTGTATGGATGTTGACTACATTAGTGAAGCACAATGCTCAACTCAAGATATGTCAAGCCACGACATTGTCTCGCAAGATCGACTTCGAAAGACAAGACATGTTTACAAGTCAAGACTCGAGAATGTTCAACTGAATTTACAAGTTACAAGTCAAGATTCAAGATTGAGTAATTGAAGCTTTTAAGGAAAAGCTACATCAAGATTTCAAACTTCACTTTCTTTAAAGGTTACATATCTTAAGGGTTCACTGTCCTTACTTCACTATTAAAGTATGTTTGACCTTAGGCTCACCTTTAGAGTAGGTCATTTCGGATACATAATGCAAATGTTTTATATTTAGAAATCTGGTCTGCTCTAAGACTAGTCCTGGATCTTTCTCGACTAGTCCTAATACTGCTTCGACCTGTCTAAGATTTTCCCGGACCAGTCATAAGTTTGTTGCAAAAATTCAGAATTGTTTGTTAAGCTTCGACCAGTTCTAGGGTCTGTTCAATCAATCCTATGAACAGTGTCGACTGTTCCTTCGACCAGTCGTAAACCTAGACTCAAACTACAACGATGTATTTTGCTTGGCTTCGACTAGTCGTGATCAACCTAAGACCAGTCAAAGGTGTTCTTCGACTAGTTGTAGACTACTTACGACTAGTCGTGAAATTGCTTTATCTTATCGCGCTCGAATTTTCAAATATCCGTTGGTTCTAAGACCAGTCATAGCAATCTCTAGACCAGTCAAGGATGCGATTTGCTCACCTATAAATAGAGCACGAATTTCTAAATATGAAGAACATCTAAAGTAATTGTAATCCGGCCTTCTGAGAGATAAGTCTGTGCTCCATTTTAAGCTAAGTGTGCATATTTAATATTTTCTTTATTTCGCTTTTTAAATTGATTTTGTTTCTTGTATTCTAATCTGATCTGAAAAGAGGAAGTGATATTTTCCTTTTTCTGGAATCAAAATCAATTAAAGCTAACCCATTTTGGTTTAATTTAAAATCTATTAGAACTTAGAACCGTTATAAAGTGAGTATTGGACATTGAACTTTAACTTTTAAACCTCTACTCCGACTTGGTTCTTACGGGCTGCTACAAAGGAGAAATCCAGGTATTTTACATTATTGTAATTTACATTCTGTTTTTGGTTTCTTTTGAGATTAAGCCAGAAAAATCTCATTGTATTTGGTTATCTGAGGAGAGCCAGAAAACTCAGAAAGTGTGGGTTTTTGGATTGTGTAAGCCCAAGTTTAAAAGACACAATTGTGAAGGTTTTAGGTGAACCTATGAAACCTATTTTGATAGTGAACGCTAATATCCCCTATGTGAGGATATTAGGAGTGGAGTAGCATTCTGTGTGGCTGTTATTTAACGGTTGGTAAACACACAGGCGAACCACTATAACTCCTTGTGTATTGTAGTTTGAATGTTTGCTTAATTTTTCATCTTTTATCATTTAAGTTGTGGAATGTATGTGTGGATGTGAATGTTGTAATATTTACATTTCAAGCACAGTGGGGAATGTTGTAGTAATTTAGATTTAAATTCTTACAAATTTTTAATTCTTTGTTATTTATTTATTCCTCTTTAGTTTGACTTTTTGATACAAAGAACGTTCTAGAAATAAAGTTGTCCTGCCATAAACCCTTGGTTTTTATGTTGTAAGGTTGTCCTTGGGACTGTATTTGTTTCAATCTCTCAATACTTGATTATTGAGGCTGGTTTTCATTTTAAGCATTGTGAATTGATTTATTTTATTTGGTTATCATTTTATTTTATTCCGCTGTTATGATCTAAATTTGGCATAGTCCTATTCACCCCCCCTCTAGGACATATAGCTTGGCCTTTTCAGAGTGTACTTGACTTGATTGATTTATTAATTGATGGGACATGTTGTAGAGATTTCCTAAAAATTCGTAATGCGCGACATTTTCCTCGAAATGAACGTGGGCCCACATCTTCTAGCCCGGGTATCGGATCAGTGCGTGAGTCGTGGCGTTGGAACCACAGCGATGGTACGGTTGCTAAGATACAAGTTTTGGGTTGAGCTGACTTCGGTATGCAAGTCTCGTCTTAGGATCGCGCGCAATTGTCGAATACAGGTCGAGGGTTGCCGGAATTCGACCGGAAGGACTGCGAAAGCCTACGGAACGGTATGGTCTAAGATAAGGGTCTTACATGCTTTTTATTGCTCAAGATGACATCGATTTACACTATAACGGAAGAAGGCTTTTTCATAGTGATCCGCCATGGTGGCTAGTCGCTTTAACTTCTAAGTAATCCTTCCAGTCAATTGTTTAATTCGGCTGAAGGATGAAGGTCAAGTGAGTAGGAGGCATCGACGACGAACCTTCTTGCGTCAGATAGTAGAAAATAAAAAGAGAAATCTTTCAACCCTTCCTTTGAGATCTCCTGAAGGAAGGAATCAGCACCCGCAATAAGGGAAGGTGCCTCGATAGCTATTACGAAAAGCTAAATTAGGGAGGATAATGGATAGGCTAGGGACTTGACATCATTTAAATAATAGGTCATATGAGGCCGCTATCTGTAAATGGCATGATACTAGGAGTTCGCACATCGTAGCTTATACAGAATGTGGGTGGTTAAAATATGAAACTCGGAAGTGGAGGAAATCTTCTGAAAGGCGTGGGAGAACATGTTCAAAATGGTTACTCAAATGACTCAAGTCGCAAAAGGCTTAATAGCCGTTCATTTGTGAAAGAAAAGTTACAAGTCAGAAGATAATAAATTTTGTAAGAATATTTCAACCATCTCTAGTCGTCTTTTGGCATTCCATAGCGATGCTTCTTCTTTCATTGATGATCGAGACAATCGGCCGACATTCTCTGCTCGAAGACACGCTGCAAGAATTAGTCTAGAGATTTTTTTAAGTGCCTTAACATGTTCTGCTTACTTATCAGCCATAAGTTTTCGTAATATAATTAGCTCAACCTCTAAGGTCACAATCCTGGTTCCTAAGTTCTCACTTTTCATCTTGGTGGCTTTCGCAGCAGCATTCTTGGCTATGAGCTGTCGAGCGATTTCTTGTGCACTAGCTTTTTTGAGATCGGCCGCTCATTTCTTTATCTCAATATCGGTGACAACTGCCTTAGCTCGACAATACATGTCAAGTATTCCCTCAAGCTCCAGTAAAGGTGGCATTTTAGTCATCAAAGATGGGTTTGAGTGATACAGAATGTATGCCAAATCAACTAACTGGCCAATCTTGGTTATCGATTCAACATCAAAGGTCTTAGCTGATCCTTTTAGGAAAAAGCCATGCAATTTAATCTTTAAACTCTGGAGACTGTCATGGTGGAGGGGAGATGTTGCTGTAGGTGTTTCTCCGACAATGGCTTTCTCAATGACATCGTTAACAAAAGAAGGAATGGTAGGAGTTGAAGTGTCGATGAAGAAGTTGAGGAAGGAATTGTATCAATTGCTTCCACCCCGGCCGACATAGTAGGTGTATCGATCGAAACAACCTTGGGTTGCTGGTCAATATCAACCAATAATTGTTCTGAAACTTCAGCCAAAACTTGGTCAGCCACCTCTGCAGGAGAGTCGACTATCGCCTCTTATTTAGTTAAAACTCTTTCAGTCTCAATCAATCTATCAAAAACTGTTGTCATCTTGATTGCTGCAAATTTAGTTGGATTTGGGATCTCTCCGATCACTATCGGCAATGAAGAGATGGATGGAAGCACAACTAATTTGAAAGGTCGAGTAGGAGAAATTAAAACCCTTCGCCACGTGACTGACATGGACAGGGAAGGAATCTGTTGTGCATGTTCAAGAGTAATGTCAACTTTGGGCAAAGTATCTTCTGTGCCAGTCGTCATCTCTGAATCTAAGGGCACTACTGTTGCAGCTGCCAGAGTCAGATATTTGAGTATCACGGGAGTAACCACTACCGCAGTCATTGGGGTCGTCATTTCTGAGATTGATGGCATAATTGTAGTCAATGGGACTACCGGTATTGGTTGTATATCTTGTTATTGGAATGTTACCATCACCTCCTTAGGTAACTCTCGAGTCACTGAAAATAACCAAACAAAGGTGGTGAGCGTGTGAGCAAGAGCATCAGTTCAAGCAAAGGCATAAGTAAATGGTTTCCACCTAAGTTAAGTCGAACCGCTTATTTGACTGGTAGACCTTTGACAGTTTCAAGATTTCTTATTATAGTCGCCCACGGCTGAACAGAAGTAGGGAATGGTGGAGGTTGAGGACGATAAGGTTTGAGATATCTTTCAAACGGAAGGTTAGAATTATTCAATTTATCTTTATCCTAGGTCCATTTGTTCCAGCATTTATATAAATGAGCCTCCTCATGCCATTTTATGCCTTTGGCCATTTTGTGGGAATAATCAACCATGCTAAGATTAGGCCAGTACTTTATTTTAAAATATTTTTCAAAAGGCGCTATGGCTTCAGCCGAAGATGTGTTCGATGATTTTCTAGGTCTTGACAATGATCGATGTTTTATCACTGGAGAATATCTGGAAGAAGTTGTTTGCTGAAAAGAAAGGATAGGCGATTTTGGAGGACTGATACCTCCCAAGTTGAAATTCTTCCTTGGAGCCCTCCTTTACAGTCAAGCAGTCACTAGAATATTAAGTTGTTCGTGAGTAATTTGTGAGACTTCTGGATAAGGAAATTTAGTTTCTGATGGGGGAAGTTTTTTGCTACTCTTGTTCTTGCTCTTACTGTATGCTTTGTCGTAGGTACTGGTGGTGCAGATGTATTTATTTTTCTATTCCCAACTGAACCCAATCAAGAACAGAACTGAGATGCGAGTTAGGTAGTGCTTCGACCATTTATGAGCTTGGCATACTGTTGTTCCCGCCATGTTACAAAACTATTAATGGATCCAAGGGATTCCGGGTGAGTCGGTATTTGTAAAGCGACCGATGTTCTGCAATAAGAGTTATCAATAGGTCAAAAGTCAAGTTCAACAAGTCGAAAGTGAGGGTCGACATATCAAAAGTGGCAAAAACTGGACAGCAAGAAAAATCATATACTATTAAATATTTTGACAGGTCGAAGCCTCTAATTGACAGGTCAAAAGTCAAGATCGACCGGTCGAAAATGAAGGTTGACAGATTAAAAGTGGCAAAAACTATATAGCGAAAAATACCATGTGCCATTAAAATTTTGACAGGTCAAAACCTTGGGTAGATAGGTTGAAGGACCTTTCGATCGGTCAAAGGGTAGTTGTTTTTGCCTGTTTTATGACCATTGGAACTCGATTCTTTTATATAAAAGATCTAGTCTTTGCGCAATTTGAAGAGTTTTTCATGCAATAGAAGCTTATATGATTCCATGATCATATCTCTCATCCTAAGCGTCTAATCTAATGAGTTCTAAGTCTTGCTATTAACACTCTAATGAGAATTCCAACCTCCACTTGAAGATGTGCTTGAACTTCACCATTTTTTAAAGATTAGACTTAAAATCTATAGTCATAATATTGTCTAAATCCTCTAAAAGACCTATTAAGTAGAATTCTCTAGGTTGTACAACTTCTCATTAGTTGTAGAAGATTCTACTTCCCATCACCTTTGTCACCGCATCGGAGCATCACATACAAGGTGTTTGATTTTGGAGCTGAAGCCTTACTAAAGCATCAACATCATGATTGAGGTAGCGAAGGTAAACTGATTAAAGCACGAAAGAGCATCGAACAAGCAACATGAGTAGGCGCTGCAAAAGAGGCTCAATCTGACAAGTAAGCTGTCAAGTATAAGAGTATATATACACTCATTCCTTGTATACGATTAAGTGTAAGAGTTTAAATTTTCAAACTCGATTAGGCTCTTGTATTGGACATTGACTCTTATGTAGGGACTAAATCTAGGTTCTTATGTAAGGCCTATATCAAAGTTCTTATGTATGTCACCGGACACGGATGGATATGTGTTAGTCTCCGAGGGAGCCACTAACGGGAGTAAACGTAAGCTTTTGAATTAGAACCGAGGATGTTGATTAACTAATAGAAAATTAACTAAAGTCTCTTACGGGAACCTCAGGCGGGAATACTCGCTAGGGTCCTTGTGTAGGGCTTAAAGGTTAGAGGTGAATCTGATTTAAAATATATGATAGCGAAATCCGGTACACTCATTGGTTGAGTGTGTCCACCGAGAGTGGAGTAAGAAAACTAAACTACTATATATGCTCGTGTTTGGGATTGTCATTTGAGCACTTGTTTAATTATGCGTATGTAGTAAATATATAATTATATGTATGTATGATTAGATGAATGCTAGGAGTTGATAATTAGCACATCTCACACACACATGTATAATATCATGTTATAAACTAGTTGCTTAATTGACACATGCTTTATAGTCTATATGATTGGACCTTATAATGGCTTGGAAGCCTTATAGTTAATTGCCTTGCTTAGTTTAAATTGCGAAATTGATCCTAATGACATACTTCCTTAGCTTCGCCAAGCTTCCGCACATATAGCCCGTGGGCCCTTTACATGAAATTTTAATAGCATATGTCAAAGAGAACCCATGGTTATCAAGATCAATAGCTAAGATTTTCCTATAATATTCTAATAACTATTTGATCAATTAATAGAAATGGGGTAGAATGTGGGTGGTTTTATGCAATCTCCCTAAAATGTAGATAGCATATAATTTATAAAAAAAATAAAAATAAAAAAAGAAAAAAAGAAACGAAAGCCCCTCATTTCTTAACTATGTTACCTGGAGGTTGGGACGGTGTATTGTACAATGAGGCAATGGTTCAGTGATCCGGACCATTTTATATAAATTTTCATACATTAACGTGTCAATTCATGTATTAACATGCCACACCCACTCTGTTTTGTTCCACTCTGAATAGATCAAGCTTTAAAACTTCCAGTGATGCGGCAATCTTAACCTTTAACCAGGGGACTCTAGACGTACTGATGAATCAGAATGAATTTTTTTACACGTACTGATTTTTCTTATATTGGTCGTTGGATCATCTCTTCTGATTAACCTGCAGTTCATGTTTCATCCAAGGTGTGATTCGACAGACAAGTGGCCTGGATTAACCAACGATGAACTGCAGTTTCAGAACTGAAAATAGGTATAAGCTGTGAAAAGATGCGGTCTCGTATCATAGAATTCCATGGGCCAGGTACCCCACGGGCTTTTTGTCCTAGCCCTCACTCGGACTGGTCCTACAATGTAAGACCGTCCAATAATCAGGTAAGGCCCGTGCTTCATTTAAGAGCTAGTCAGCCCAGTTCGAACCCAATCAAACTCTTTTAGTATTTCAAGTGCTTTTTGCTCATAAATGGGGGCACATTTAGTGAACGGGCCAATGGTTTAGAAAGTGGGTGAATAATCGGGGGAAAACCTTGGTTCATTTAAGAGCTAGTCAGCCCTGTTCTAGCCAAGTCCAACTCTTTCAGTTTTCCAAGGGATTTTTGCTCATAATTCATTCATGATGGGGCACGTTTTGTGGGCGACCAAGATGTGGCGGACAAGTGGGTGGATAGCAGGCCAGGCCTAGGCTTCATTTAAGAGCTAGTTAGCCCAGTTCAAGCCCAGTCCAACTCTTTTTGTTCTTCAAAGACTTTTTGCTCATAATTCATTCATGATGGGACACGTTTGGCGAATGACCCAAATGTTACATAAAAGTGGGTGGATAATCAGGCGAAGCCCCAGCTTCATTTAAGAGCTAGTCAGCCCAGTCCAACTCTTTTAGTTTTTCAAGTGATTTTTGCTCAAAATTCTTCCATGATGGGGCACATTTAGTGAATGGTCCCGATGTTATAGAAAAGTGGGTGGATAATCAGGCCAAGCCCAAGCTTCATTTAAGAGCTAGTCAGCCCATTCCAACTCTTTTAGTTTTTCAAGGGATTTTTGCTCAAAATTCATTCATGATGGGGCACATTCAGTGAATGGCCCAGATGTTCCAGAAAAAAGGGTGGATAATCAGGTCAGGCCCAAGCTTCATTTAAGAGCTAGTTAGCCCACTTTGAGTCCAGTCAAACTGTTTTAGTTTTTCAAGGGCTTTTAGCTCATAATTCTTCCATAACAGGCACATTTATTGAATGGCCCAGATGTTGCAGAAAAGTAGGTGGATAATCAGGCCAGGCCTAGGCTTCATTTAAGAGCTAGTCAGCCTAGTTCAAGCCCACTAGTCCAACTCCTTTAGTCTTTCAAGGGTTTTTTCTCTAGTGAATGGGGCAGATGTTGCAGAAAAGTTGGCGGATAATCAGGCCAGGCTCTGGCTTTATTTAAAAGCTAGTCAACCCTGTTTGAGCTCAGTCCAACCATTTTAAGTATTTCAAGAGCTTTTTGCTCACAATTCGTACAGATGTTGCAGAAAGTGGGTAGAAAATTAGGCCACGCCCAGGCTTCGTTTAAGAGCTAGTAAGCCCAACTCAAGCTTAGTCCAACTCTTTTAATATTTAAAGGGTTTTTAGCTCTTATTTCATGCATGATCGGGCACGTTTGGTAAATGCCCGGCACATTTCCCCCTGTCTCTAGGTAGCTGATTCGGTCAGGCTAAAGTAACACTAAACGTGAGATTGCGTCCTGCCCCGCCTTAACAGATTACCATCCAAGTAGATCTATGGAGGGGCCTACCATTATGTATCTGTTTATCCACGCTGTCCATCCCTCTTCTCATATCATTTTAAATCATGAGCTCAAGAATAAGGTAGATTCACTTTTCAATTTGACCACACCAAAAATTGGGCACTTAGGTTGTATTAAATGTATACAGCATTAATGCCTGCTGCTTTAAATGCAAGAGTAATACGTGGTGTAATCCATGATTTCCCCCATTCTTTGGTTCATACCTTAAAATGATCGGAGAAAAGGGATTGATGGCATAGATACACAGGTACATTACGGTGGGCCCAACCACAGATCTGCCTGGACGGGGGCAGGGCGCAATCCGCGTTCGGTAACACTTGAGTTCCATTGTCCCACTTCATTGACTTTACATAACTTGTCAGAAAAGGGCCCACCGACTTTCTCAATGTTGACGGACCGAGCAAGTACTCGATCGTATCTGTCGGCGGTGCCATCGATCGTGTCTGGCGGGTCAATCTCAAGCCCTCTTGGGTAGGAATCACGCGTCCCATTTCTGCCTTGTATGAAATTATTGTTTGACTCGGCAAACATATATTAATATATCATTATAAGTGGAGTGATAGTTCATCACCAGTTCTTAATCTTTGGCCTCTAATCCAGCTTACTATGAACTGTTGTAGACACTGATCAACAATCCTAACCATCAATTCGGCATCTATCAAATACCATTCAAACTAAAAATCAATGGTTTGCTTATTGGAAAATTTTGTTGGACAGTCGTGGATCATCCACCATGGGCTAGTGATTAGGTTCGTTTGGATTACTTTGGATACATGCGGAATGGCAAAGACACATGAATATACAAAAATTGGTGGTAAACTATCACCAAAATCTAGTCGTTAATGAATTGATCCGTAATGACATGGATCGTGGCCCAATACCTACTCCATTTGATTTCTTGTACGGACACGGTAAACATATTTCAAAGAACTCAAAACGTACGAGAGAGAGAGAGAGAGAGAGAGAGAGAGAGAGAGAGTCTATTTCAGGCATTTCAATCATGCCATCCAATCATAAATTGGGAGCAGATTAGCTGTTACCTGGGAGGGGGGGTTTCCAAACTCACACTGATCAACAATCCTATCCATCCATTCGGCATCTATCAAGTATACCATTCAAACTAAAAATCAATGGTTTGATCATTGGAAATTTTTGTTGGAGGGGGGGTTTCCAAACTCACACTGATCAACAATCCTAACCATCCATTCGGCATCTATCAAGTATACCATTCAAACTAAAAATCTATGTTTTGATCGTTGGAAAATTTTGTTGGACAGTCGTGGATCATCCACGATGGGCTAGTGATTAGGCTCGTTTGGATTACTTTGAATACATGCGGAATGTATGGCAAAGACACATGAATATACAAAAATTGGTGGTGAACTATCACCAAAATCTAGTTGTTAATGAATTGAGCCGTAATGACATGGATCGTGGCCCAATTCCCACTCCATTTGATTTCTTGTACAGACACGGTAAACATATTTCAAAGAACTCAAAACGTACGAGAGAGAGAGAGAGAGAGAGAGAGAGAGAGAGTTTATTTGTAATGTCTCGGAAAAATCCGTATAAAGACCCGAGTACCACTTCAGGCAGAAATCACTAAGCACCGAATCCTTTAGAAATTAGATGAAAATTAATTAACTATTAAACTAAATAATCAATGGAATTAACTTGAACCACTATTTATACGAACTACAAGACCCAAAACCACTAGAATCGCTAACTCAACATTACCCAAGAACATAGGAACAATATTAAAACCCAGTTGATCTCGGGAGCACATTGAAACTCCGTATCGAACCTGGACCGCGCGTCGAAAGTCTGATTACTGCGAAACTATAATGTTATGACCACCTTACTGGGCTTGACAACCATCGCGGGAATCGAGTCCGAATAATACCCAGAAATGCACAACTAGAGCCCTGAGCAAAATGTGTAAGAAACGCGAATATCTTTAGAAAAAGAATTCAAACTTAAGTAAATTGAACCATTCACTTGCGGGCGAAATTGAAGACTTTAGACCGTTAGATTCTGACCAAATTATACCCTTGAATCAGAGAAATTTTTCTACACATGTCAGTATACTTGTGGCTCTAATCAAGTGACGATGACCGTTGAACTGAAACAGGTCCTCCACGGTCGATCTACAAATTCGATTGGACCGAAACCTTAACCTATCTTAGATCCATGGTCAAGGAACTTACTCCATGCCGTGTGCGAGTAATGGACCTCCAGATGAGTCCTGTTTGCCCGAAACAAATATCCTTTGGCTATGACCTAAGTATACCACGGCCCTGAGGCCATACATCACTTCTGGGCCTATATAATGCCCTTAACCAACCCCTCTCTCATTCCAAACGAGTTTTCTCTAACCCTAGGAGAGAGAAGAGAGAAAAGAGGAGAAAAGAGTGGAGATCAAAGGGAAACCTTTGGGGTTTGCTGCAGTACTCCTGTTCTGCTACTCCACTTATCGAATCGCCTTTACGTTTCAACTTCGTTTTTGGGTAAGAAATCCTAACTCTAATCTGTTTTACAAATCCAAATAGAGAAACCGGTGAAATAGCTAACCTATTTCAATGATTAGGCAGCCGTTGTGCCGTAGACAAATACTTGGTATACTAACCGAGTTCGTAACGAGCGTACCGAAGAAAAGTGCGGACTATAAACGTTTAGGTTATGATTTTTAAGACTTTCAATATTAACAATGATTTATGTCTGACTTGATTGCTACCATATGATCTTAGTTACGACTTTTTCGATATATCATGTATGTGTAAACTAGGTTGTATACTAAATGTATTCCATGTGTTTGTTAAAATGTTTGAATGAATAGGAAATTATGATTTATACTTGCCATGACTATTAATCTAGAATTCATGTTTGTTGTACATATGACAACTCATTTATGAAAGGATTTGCTATAATATATGTTATAATTGATTTATTACATGTATGTTGAAATATGTAGTCTAAGTGTTTGATAATATGTCTGAATGAGAAATTGCTTGTTGAAATGTATTTAATGAGAGTGTTGAGTTAGGATTCTCAATTACCTTATGTATAGTTACAATTTCTTTCATGTAACTTATCTTGCTACTACGTGATTTATGGATGAAACACCTATGTATGTTAACATGTGCAAGATGGTTGTTAAAATGCCCGAATGAGAATTGTATTTGAATTGATTGTTAAATGTTGTTTTGACTATCACATATGAATGCCTATTGTATTTGAGTATGACTGGGAGGAATACGTAGTCCAGGAAATCGGTAACAGTTTCCGATCAAGTAGCTGAAGTAGTTTCGCCACAACGGATATGTTCAATGAATTCGAGTCGTACGGTAATTATCGGCAGTGGTTAGGCCACGAGGAGTACGTATGCGCTCCATGTCGATTAATTTAGCGTGCGCTCGTACCAATCGAACTTGTCAAATAACCCGATTGCCTTAATGTGTGTTTACCATGTATGGACGCTACTGCTTGAATCTAAGGTACCACTTACCAATGTAAAGCCCATTTAACTTTGGTACCGCGATTCGCTAAGACTCATGAGCTGGGCATGGTGGTATGGGACACCCTAGTTGAGCTGTCGGCCTAGGTTGGGGTGACGAGTCTCCCCATAGTGACCAGTAAACAACCCAAACTCGTGAGCAGAATACGGTGTATAGGACACTGTATTTGAGATGTCGGCCTACGTTAAGGTGACGAGCCTTCCCATAGTGACCTCGAGTATAAAATATGTCTACGCTAAAGTGACAAGCCTTCCGTAGTGACCTCGAGTGTAAACTCGTGAACTTGCCTATCCACTGCTTTTCAAATCAAGGGTGATGTTGCCCGAAAACTTGCTTATCGTATGTGATTAACTAGGATTGACGACCCTCGATGGACCATCGTTTGGGTAAGTGATTTAAAGGGAGATACCTTAGCTTCCCGAATATGCTGTATGAATAAGCCTAATTAAGAACTCGGCTAACACGTGCATGCACCGCACTGCATGTGCTTTGGCGATGAAGGCATAGTGGGAGTAACATGTGCGACCGTGAGATGGTGTCGCTGAGGGAGTGCAGGCGAGGGCATGCATCATTACCACATATCATCCTTGCATTAACCAGAGTAGTTAGGGAATGTTTGTTGTATTGCTTTATCATTACTGCTTAACTAATTGATAACATGTTAACCTTTGCCTTATAGTACCACTAAGTTAATCACTCACTCCCACTCTGAGACAGTGTTTTAAAACACCAACCAGACTCTGTTGTAGATTCAGGTGGCGACGATGTCTACGATTCTGATTGAGATTTCATACACGAGGAGGAAGAATTCTCTTACGTTCAGTTATCAGGCGGGTCTATGTAGACCATGTACTGATCAATGGGATTACAGTGACTATAAGAATTAGTTGGACATTTACATTTTTGTATTTTGTAAATTTTAGATCAACACATGTATATATTCAGCCTGGTAACATACTCATACTCTGGGGATTGAGAAACACTTCTATACATTATATACCTATCTCAGTCTTCCGCTTGCTTAACTTAATTATCTCCGGAGTATGATATGTTGTTTTAGTATAATCCCACTCATGTTTAATGCACTAACATGGACAACATTTAAGCATCAGTATCTATGTTGCATAAGTGATGCGTTGGAACTCGGGAGTTGAGCTTTTGCTCGACCCCCGATTTTCAGGGCGTTATAAGTTGGTATTAGAGAATGATTTAGATTAAATTAGACCTCGGTTATAGTAACACGACGCACACTGATGTACTTTAACTTAGGTGGGGGCGATAAAATATAGAAACGAACGTAGAATTCCAAGTTTCACCGATGGGCGAAACTGACAGTTGAAACCCACCGCGTATGCATCTGAGGCCCGGGGAAATGATCTCAATCCCCTCTAGACCGTCAATTGACGAGTTTTGACAATAATTCAGCAAATCCCACGTTTGTAAAAAATCGAAAAGACGCGAATATGCATTCGGTGGACTCCGAAACCGCCTCAAACGAATGCAGGGGCCTAAATCGCACAAAACGGGGGGAACCAGAATGGCCCCTACACATTTTCAGAACCCTAGGGGGAGGCCACCATCCCCAAGCGGCGTTGCCGCCCATGGTCTAGGGTACTGCAGCACCACTGCACCGATCGCGTTGCATCGCGGTCGGGTCCAGCGGGCTGCGGCGGGCTCGCAAGTCTGACGGCCCGCCACCCCTCCCACACACATGTGGGGCCTGTTTGCATGTGGGTCCACCCTATTTAGGGTCCCTTTACCCTCCTTTGCTCATTTCACCCCTCCCCTAGCTTTCTAACCTCTCCAAACTTGCAATTTCTCTTTCAAATCTCTCTTTCATACATCACAAACTTCATCTTCTTCTTTTTCTTACACCCACCCCCACAATTCTCTCAAACCCATCTCTTACTACCTTCAATCCCCTTTATTTCTTCTCATTTGAGTGCACAAACCCACCTTTGTGTCCATAAACCTCAACATCCACCAACCCATCTTATCCTTCAATCTTACTTCACTTTTATGGCTCTTTTGGAGCTAGTGGCTGTCATCTTTTCCCTTTCCACATTCCTTTTCCTTATGTGAAAGAAGAGGGCACCCGTGGATGAAGTCAGGCCTAGCCGCCCTACCCGTCTAAGGAAGCAGAAAGGCGCCGAGGCTAGCACTAGCATTGAGCGGGAGTGAAGGATGAAGCGGGATCTCGATCCCCAAATTCCTCTCGAAAGAGCTCCGCCAGCGGGCGTCGGACATGGTAGGTTTTAAAGCTGTAGAGTTATCTTTGAAGCACACGTAGACGAAAGACTATTTGGGCTTTATCTGGTGATGTACCTCCTGTTGGATGCTGGGTGGAGTCCCATATTTGAAGGCAAGTCACATGCGTGTGAGAGCACTATTTGAGCCTTCTATGCCTACATATGAGATCCACTGCTGGAGCCTCTACAGTTCACTATCCCCGTGGGAAGGCGGGAAGCCATTGTCGATGTTGGTATGATAGCCCGAATCATGGGGATTCCACGTGGTGAGGTGCATGCTAGTGAATTGCATTTCAAGAGTGCATGAGAAAGAGATCACTGTACGCAATTTTTTACGGCCGACTGGTCCACTGGAAGCGAGATAATTGCCTCCCAGTGACCGAGATGACTCATGACTTCCGCCTACTCTATCACATATTCACATACAATGTGTATCCTAGGTGGAGTAATTGCACCGAATGCACACGTTTGATGGTGGACTTCCTATACAGAGCTGGGCAGGGAGATAAGTTGTGTCTACCCACGTACGTACGTACTATAGATAATCCAGACTGCACACGCCGTTAGGACGGATATTTCACTCCCATTCGGCCGACATATATGCAAGCTTGCTAGTGAATTCGGCTACAGACTTAACATGTATGAGCTTGTCCCGATCCACTTCATAAATGACACTACGCTCAACAACATGGGCATTTGGCCCCATCAACGTCAAACCCGACTTGATGAGTATGGTGACGAGATAGAGGAAGAGGAAGGAAGCAGTGAAGAGGAGGAGGAAGTAGAATTCGAAGAAGGAAGTGTGGGAGAAGGAAGTGATGAAGGGGGAAGTGAGATGAGGAAGAGCAAGAAGAGGAAGAAGAGGAGGCCCAAGAATCTGATGGAAGCCCTCCTCCTGCTACACATGAGCGCCACCGTGATTGGGCTGCCTTAGAAGCCCGCTTTGCTCAGATTGAGGAGAGTCATGCTGCCATGAGACAGGAGGTCAGAGAGACCCGGGCCGAAGTGAAGCAAGAGCTTGAGGAGAATAAGGCCTATATGAAACAGAAGTTTAAGAAGATGTCTCGCACTCTGAAGACCCTCCTATGCTGCATGCAGGACAAGGGTGCTCCTCCTCCAGCACCAGAGTCGGACGACTAGTCATATGCTGTAGTCGTCTTTGGGCTTTCTTTGTTTTCCTATTTTCTATGTGATAACCTTGATAGGCGTAGTAGTATGTTAGAGTTGTTGGTGTATTTTAGTTTTTAAAGCCTTGTTTAGATTAGCTCACATGCATCTTCTATCATGATCCATGTAAGACTACATCTCATGTATTGTGACAATTTTGGTTAAATGAAATGCATGAAGCTTCCTTTGTTATAGATTGTGTGGAATTTTTGGCAAATTAAGTAACCTTGTTCTAAATCTCACACATGTTGTACCCTATATTGTATATAGGGAATGCCATCTAAGACCACTCGGAGTACGACACGTCTTGCACTTGGCGTATCAAGTGATGGGGTACCTCCCCTAAGCGATAGCCATACGGACCCCAATTTGGGCCCGAATCATAAGACTATGCCGGATTCTCTACCGACCACTGGCTCCACAAATGAGCCAACACCTAGTGCACCACTGGTTCCGAAACAGAACCGTGCGTCTACCTCGACACCATACATGCCTTAGGCAGTTTCTCCTCCTGATAGGTTAGAGCAGATGATGCTCCTGATGCAGAAACAGTAACAGATTTGGACCACTATCGCGGGGGCCCTTACCCAGAACATGAGCGTGGCCCTACCTGCATGTCAACGGTTTATTCGAGCGCTTCCAGCACTTCCGACCTCCTACTTTTGCGGGTACTCACAGGCCTAAGGAGGCTGAGTACTGGCTTAATCGTATTTTTAATATACTGAAGTCGTTGCACTGCAATGAGGCAGAGCAGGTTGAGTTGGTTACATGCATGTTCGAGAAGGATGCTAGTCTACGGTGGGACAACGTCCTAACAGTTGTTACTGGGTATGTATGGACGTGGGAAGCTTTTGAGACTCGCTTCCATGGGAAGTTCTTCCCCCTCACCTACCGCAATGAAAAGGAGGGAGAGTTTCTTTACCTCCGACAGGGAGGGATGATCGTGTTGGAATATGAGAACAGGTTCACGGAGCTGGCCAGATACGCTCATTTGATACTAGCAGACGAGCCGATGCGAATGCAGTGATTTTTTGAGGGTATGTGACCTGAAATACGTACGAAGATGTGTTGCGCTAGCATTCTCAATTATACCGAGCTAGTGAACATGTCCCTGTGAGTTGAGTAGGATGAGGATAGACTGTCCCGTACACGTGTACCCATGGGTCCGACGCCTCGACCTGATTTACAGAGCAGACCGTTCCTCGGCAAGAGGCCACGTGCAGATTTGCCTCCCAGACTTACGGCTCCACCGGCCCAGCTGAGGCGATTAGATGTGTGGTGCACGTACTGTAAGAGGTTGGACCATATTGACACTTACTGCTTTATCAGGATGATGGATGACAGCTTCACCCCTCCTCAGAAAATCAACCGTCAGATGCCATAAGCTATCTTAGATCCACTTCTACGATCAGCACCGCCTGCATAGCCATCTTACCGGCCACCTATACCTCGATTTAGGCCGCCTCAATGACCTATGGTAGCGCAACCGAATCGTCCTCAACAAGCTCAGGTGCACTCACTTACAGCTGAGGCTTCCGAGACAACAACTGTAACATCATTGGCTTTCGAAGTCATAACACATATCCAAGGTATACTAGTCTTCCTATTGGTGGACACAGGGTCCACTATTTCAATAATATCATGTGCAGTAGTCAAGAGACTAGTATTGAAAACTACTCCAATGGTTGGGATGAGATTCCTTATTGCCACAAGGACCTTCTCAAATATTACCAAGATTTGTAAGGGTTGCTCAATAAACTTAGGAAGCAGAACGTACTCGTTGACCTGATTGTCGCCCCACTGTGTCATTACGATGTCATCCTCAGTATGGATTGGCTCATTGAGATGAAGGCAAAAATCGATTGCGACACTAAAGTGGTGACAACCCATGGACCTGAGGGCATGACCTTTACTTTCCCAGTTCATGTCAGTTGGTACTAGCACATTAGTTGTTATGCTACCTTGCTAGAGAATGTTGATGGTCCGACACTTGGGAACATGCCTGTAGTTCGAGATTTTACGGACGTGTTTAGGACGATACCTGGACTACCTCCTCGGCGCAAGATCGACTTTACTATCGACCTTGTGTCTGATGCGACACCTATTTCGCTATCGACGTATCACAAGCCTCCATGTGAAATGGAGGAATTAAGGAGACAGATCGATGGTCTGTTGGAATCAGGCTTCATACGACCGAGTGTATCTTCTTGGGGAGTACCTATGTTGTTTGTGAAGAAGAAGGATGGATCACTGCGATTGTGTATTGATTATCGCAGGTTGAACCAAGTGATAGTGAAGAACAAGTATCCTCTGCCCAGGATTGATGATCTATTCGACCAGTTGAAAAGGGCACAGTATTTTTCAAAGATCGAATTACAGTTAGAGTATCACCAGTTGCGTATCAGGGATGTGGACGTGCAGAAAACAGCGTTCAGAACCAGCTTTGGGCACTACGAGTTCCTCGTAATGTCATTTGGACTCACAAACGCACTAATCGTGTTCATAGACCTTATGAACAGGGTGTTTCGGCCGTATCTGTATCGATTCGTCATCGTATTTATAGATAACATCCTAATATACTCCAAGAGTTGGAAATATCACAAGGAACACCTGCGAGCAGTCTTTGATACTCTCAGGAAGAAATAGTTGTTTGCTCAGTACATGAAATGCGACTTCTGGAAAGAAGAAGTCAAGTTCCTGGGACATGTGGTGTCCAAGGAAGGAATAGCTGTGGACCTTGCTAAGGTGACCGCAGTTCAGGACTGGGAGTAACCTGGTTCGGTTACTGAAGTGAAGAGTTTCCTTGGCCTGGTAGGTTACTATTGTCGATTCATTAGGGGCTTTTCCAAGATAGTCAGACCATTGTCTCAGCTCACTCAGAAAGATCTTAAGTTTGCCTGAAACGAGAAGGCAGAAGCAGCCTTTCAGGAATTGAAGGACAAGCTGACGTCCGCCCTTATGCTAGTATTGTCAGAGCAAGGGGTCAGATATACCATATACACCGACGTTTCTCGTGTTGGTTTGGGTTGTGTTCTTATGTAGAAGGAAAGAGTGATTGCCTATGCATTGCTACAGTTGAGGAAACACGAGGAGAACTACCCTACGCACGACCTGGAGTTGGCGGCTATCATTTTTGCATTAAAGCTCTAGAGATATTACCTCTACGAGGAGAAGTTCAAGCTCTTTTGCAATCACAAGAGCTTCAGGTACATATTTACGCAGAGAGACTTGAATATGAGGCAACGACGATGGATGGAAACCTTGAAGGACTTCAAGTTTGAAGTCTCCTACTATTCCGGCAAGGCCAACCTTGTGGCAGATGTGTTGAGCCAAAAGAAGACGATAGCATTTCCAGCTCCGCTGATGATACATGAATGGAATATGATGAGTTTGTGCGAGACTTCTAACAAAAGCTTACAGTAGAGGAGCCGTTCATGAGCGTCGCACACATTCGCGTTCAGCCACTTATCGATGGCCAAATCATTGTGGCTCAGAGGGAAGATGAATGGTTGCTGGAGTTGAGAAAATGAGCTAGTGACGATGAAGACTCTAAATGGAGAGTTGGTTCGAATGGGGGTTTACGTTATCGTGGCCGCCTATGCATCACAAATCTTCATGACTTAAGAAGGGAAGTTCTCGAAGCTGCTCATAATTTGAAGGTAACGATGCATCCTGGTAGCATAAAGATGTATCGAGATATGAAGTGTTTATACTAGTGGGACAACATGAAGGCCCACATAGCAGACTTTGTGTCCCGTTGTCTTACGTGCCAGCAGGTCAAGGTCGAACATCGTCGACCTCCTGGTTTACTTCAGCCCATGTCTATAGCTGAATGGAAATAAGACTTTATCTCTATGAATTTCATTTCAGGGTTGCCGAAGACGAGGAAGGGACATGACTCCATTTGGGTGATTGTAGACCGATTGACGAAATCGGCTCATTTCCTCCCGATTAGAGTCTCAAACTCAGCAGACGATTTGGCCAGGCTATACATTAATGAGATAGTACGTCTGTATGGAGTGCCTATGAAGATCGTGTCGGATTGAGACACGCGATTCACATCTATCTTCTAGACTCGTATCCAAGAAGCAATGAGTATGAAACTGAAGTTCAGTACCGCATTCCACCCATAGACGGATGGGCAGACGAATTGGGTAAATCAGGTGTTAGAAGACATGTTGCGGGCATGCGTGCTTGACTTCAAAGATAGTTGGGATGACTGTCTTCCCCATGCTGAATTCGCTTATAACAACAGCTTTCAAGCGAGTATTGGCATGGTTCCCTACGAAGCACTGTATGGGCGTCCATGTCGATCACTACATTTCTGGGCAGAGGTTGGCGAGAAGAGTTTGATTGGCCCAGAGTTAGTGCAGGCGACCTCAGAGAAGATCGAAATTATCAGGCGTCAACTTCTTTCAGCACAGAGCAGATAGAAGAGTTACGTTGATATGAGACGGTAATAGCTAAAGTTTGAGGTTGGGGACCATGTGTTTCTTAAATTTTTTTTTCAATGAAGGGAGTCCTTCGCTTTAGTAAGAAAAGGAAGCTTACATCGAGATTCATTGGCCCATTCCAGATACTAGATCGAGTGGGTGTGGTGGCATACCATCTCGCTTTGCCCCCACCACTCGCAAGCGTGCATAATGTATTTCATGCATCGATGCTGAAGAAAGACGTTCCTGATCCTTCCCATATTATCAAATGGGAGCAAGTATAGTTGAGTGAAGACGCTACTTATGTACTGCAATCAACACGTATCTTTGATAGAAAGGAACAAGTGCTATGCAGCAAAGTTATTTCGCTCGTGAAAGTATTATGGACTCACCACACTGAGGAAGAGGCGACTTGGGAAACAAAAGTCGAGGTCCGTAAGAACTACCCTCAGATTCTCAAGGAGTACAAAAAGGTACTAATTTCGAGGACAAAATTTTTCTTTAAAGGGGGTAGATTATAACGTCTTGGAAAAATCCGTACAAAGACCCGAGTACCACCTTAGGCAGAAATCACTAAGGATCGAATCCTTTAGAAATTAGATGAAAATTAATTAAGTATTAACTAAATAATCAGTGAAATTAGCTTGAACCACTATCTTTATGAACTGTAAAATCCAAAACCACTAGAATCGCTAACTCAATATTACCCAAGAACCTAGGAGCAATTTCAAAACCCAGTTGCTCTCGGGAGCATATTGAAACTCCGTATCGGACCTAGACCGCGCGTCGAAAGTCTGATTACCACGAAACTATAAGGTTATGACCACCTTACTGGGCTTGACAACCATCGCGGGAATCGAGCTCGAATAGTACCTAGAAACGCACAACTAGAGCCCTGAGCAAAATGTGTGAGAAACGCGAATATCTTTAGAAAAGGAACTCAAACTTAAGTAAATTGGACCATTTACTTGCGGTTGAAATTGAAGACTTCAGACCGTCAGATTTTGACCAAATTATACCCTTGGATCAAGGAAATTTTCCTACATATGTCAGTATACTTGTGGCCCTGATCGAGTGACGATGACCGTTGAACTGAAACAGGTCCTCCACAGTCGATTTACAAATCTGATCGGACCGAAACCTTAAGCTGGCTTAGATCCATGGTTACGGAACTTACTCCATGCCGTATACGAGTAATGGACCTCCATATGAGTCTTGTTTGCCTGAAACAGACATCTTTTGGCTATAACCTAAGTATACCATGGCCCTGGGGCATTTACATCACTTTTAGGCCTATATAATGCCCTTAACCCACCCCTCTCTCATTCTATACGAATTTTCTCTAACCCTACGAGAGAGAAGAGAGAAAAGAGGAAAAAAGAGGGGAGATCGAAGGGAAACCTTTGGGGTTTGCTGTAGTACTCCTGTTCTGCTACTCCACTCATCGAATCGCCTTTACGTCTAGCTACTCAACTCGTTTCAACTCCGTTTTTGGGTAAGAAATCCTAACTCTAATCTGTTTTAGAAATCTAAATAGAGAAACCGGTAAAATAACTAACTTATTTCAATGATTAGGTAACCATTGTGCCATAGACAAAGACTTGGTGTACCAACCGAGTTCGTAATGAGCGTACCGGCGAAAGGTGCGGATTATAAACGTTTAGGTTATGGTTTTCAAGATTTTCAATGTCAGTAATGATTTATGTCTGACTTGATTACTAACATATGATCTTAGTTACGACTTTTTCGATATATCATGTATGTGTAAACTAGGTTGTATACGAAATGCATTCCATGCGTTTGTTGAAATGTTTGAATGAATAGAAAATTATGATTTATACTTGCCATGACTATTAATCTAGAATTCATGTTTGTTGTACGTATGACAATTCCTTTGTGAAAGGATTTGCCATAATATATGTTATAACTGACTTATTACATGTATGTTGAAATGTGTAGTCTAAGTGTTTGATAAAATGTCTGAATGAGAAATTGCTTATTGAAATGTATTTAATGAGGGTGTTGAGATAGGATTCTCAATTACCTTATCTATAGTTATAGTTTCCTTCATGTAACCTATCTTGCTACTATGTGATTTATGGATGAAACGCCTATGTATGTTAACATGTCCAAGATGGTTGTTAAAATGCCCGAACGAGAATTGTATTTGAATTGGTTGTTAAATGCTGTTTTGACTATCACATATGAATGCTTATTATATTTGAGTATGACTGGGACTAATACGTAGTCCAGGCAATCGGTAACAGTTTCCGATCAAGTGGCCAAACTAGTTTCGCCACAATGGATACGTTCGATGAATCCGAGTCGTATGGTGATTATCGGCAATGGTTAGGACACGAGGAGTGCGTATGTGCTCTATGTCGATTAATTTAGCGTGCGCTCGTACCAATCGAACTTGTCAATTAACCCGATTGCCTTAATGTGTGTTTACCATGTATGGACGCTACTGCTTGAACTAAGATATCACTTACAAATGTAAAGCCTGTTTAACCTTAGTACCACGATCCGCTAAGACTCACGAGCCAGGCATGGTGGTATGGGACACAGTGGTTAACCTGTCAGTGGGATGACGAGCCTCCCCGTAGTGACCAGTGAGCAACTCAAACTCGTGAGTCGAATATGGTGATATGAGACACTGTATTCGAGCTGTCGGCCTACGCTAAGGTGACGAGCCTTCCCGTAGTGACCTCAAGTATAAAATAGGCATACGCCAAGGTGACAAGCCTTCCGTAGTGACCTCGAGTGTAAACTCGCGAACTTGCCTATCTACTGCTTTTCAAATCAGAGGTGATGTTGCCCTATAACTTGCCTATCGTATGTGATTAACTAGGATTGACGATCCTAGATGAATCATCGTTTGGGTAAGTGATTTAAAGGGAGGTACCTTAGCTTTCTGAATATGCTGTATGAATAAGCCTAATTAAGAACTCGGCTAACACATGCATGCACCGCACTGCATGTACTTTGGTGTGAACGCACAGTGGGAGTAGCATGTGTGACTGTGAGATGATGTCGCAGAGAGAGTGCAGGCGAGGGCATGCATCATTACCACATATCATCCTTGCATTAATCAGAGTAGTTAGGGAATGTTTGTTATATTGCTTTATCATTATTGCTTGACTGAATTGATAACAAGTTAACCTTTGCCTTATAGTACCACTGAGTTGATTACTCACTCCCACTCTGGGATGGTATTTTAAAATACCAACCAGACTCTGTTGTAGATGTAGGTGGCGACGACGTCTACGCTGCTGATTGGAATTTCATAGACGAGGAGGAAGAATTCTCCTACGTTCAGCTATCAGGTGAGTTTATGTAGACCATGTACTAATCGATGGGATTACAGGGACTATAAGGATTAGTTGGACATTTATATTTTTGGATTTTATAAATTTTGGATCAACACATGTATATATTCAGCCTGGTAACATACTCATACTCTGGGGATTGAGAAATACTTATATACATTATATACCTATCTTAGTCTTCCGCTTGCTTAACTTAATTATCTTTGGAGTATGATATGCTGTTTTAGTATAATCTCACTCATGTTTAATGCACTAATATGGACAACATTTAAAAATCATTATCTATGTTGCATAAGTGATCCGTTGAAACTCGAGAGTTGAGCTTCTGCTCGACTCCCAATTTTCGGGGCGTTACACTATTTCAGGCATTTCAATCATGCCATCCAATTAGAAATTGGGAGTAGATTAGCTGTTACCTGGGTAAGAACTTGGGGGGGGTTGTTCCAACTCACACTGATCAACAATACTAACCACCCATTCGGGATTCGGCATCTATCAAGTATACCATTCAAACTAAAAATCAATGGTTTGATCATTGGAAAATTTTGTTGGACAGTCGTGGATCATTCTACGATGGGCTACTGATTAGGTTCGTTTGGATTACTTTGGATACATGCGGAATGTACGGCAAAGACGTGAATATACAAAAATAGGTGGTGAACTATCACCAAAATCTAGTCGTTAATGAATTGATCCGTAATGGCATGGATCGTGGCCCAATTCCCACTCCATTTGATTTCTTGTACGGACATGGTAAACATATTTCAAAGAACTCAAAACGTACGAGAGAGAGACGGAGAGTCTATTTTAGGCATTTCAATTATGCCATCCAATCATAAATTGGGAGCAGATTAGCTGTTACCTGGGTAAGAACTTGGTGGATGTTACTGTTATTGTGTGAGGCCCATATTGATGAATGTATTGTAAATCCACACCGTCCATCCCTTTCTTAAGATCATTTTATACCTTAACCCAAAAATCAAGCAGATCGAAATCTCATGTAGACCACACAACTGGAAAGTGTGGTAAATGACCATTAAAAACATTTTGTAGACCACTAAATTTGTGGATCAAGCTGATCTTTATATATTTTTTCCCATTCATCCAGGTCTGATTGACCTTATCAATGGGTTGGATGGCAAATAAACATTTCGGTGTGCTTACAGTGGGAGTTAGGTAGTTTTTAATGGTAAGTGCTCAATCACTACTGTTTCCTGTCGTGTGGTCCACATGAGATTTGGATCTGATTAATTTTTGGCACCAGATACTCAAATGGGGTTAAAAAACCGGATGGATAGACGGCGTGGATATATAACACATCGTGGTGGTGGACCACAGGGTAAGGGTAACACCTAATCCACTTCCTTGTAAATCACAATTCTTTTTAAGGTATACAAGGCAGGTGGGCGACGGACTAATGAAATGAAATCATGCACCGTCAGTTGGGCATTACTCCAATCATAAATCATAGTTCTTTTAAGGGTACACAAGGTAGGTAGGCGACGGACTACTGAAATGAAATCATGCTCCGTCAGGTGGGCAAAGTACAGGGAATTTTTTTTTACCAAAAATCTTTCTGATAATACCAAATAATGCCTCCACTTTCCATAGTCCCAAAATATGGTTCACATAGTGGGAAAAAGCAATTTGACTTAAGCTATCTTTATTCTCTAGAAGGTGTCACTGAGAGTTGTAGGCCCCATACGGTGTGAATATAATCGCAGGTACGCGGATTAGGAACCAGCCCTACCTGTCCCAGCTAGGAACCGACCGGGTCTTTGAGGGGCAACCATGATATATGGGTTTATCTACAACCTCCATCCATTTTTCCATATCATATTAGGTTAGAAGCCCAAAAATGAGCCGGAGCTAAGACTTGAGTGGAACACACCACAAGAAGCAGTGTGCTAATGACATCCACCAAGATGATTAATTGCCATTCAAACTGTTCATAAGGTCGTATAGACATGAATGGAAAACACAATTGTCAGCTTGATCCCAAACTTCTATAGCTACTAAGAAGCTGGTGTTTTATCCCCACTATGTAGTCTTCTTGAGCCCTGGATCTACTTTATTCTTGGTCTTAGATCCCAAAATGATATGGCACTGCACGGTGTGGATAAAACCCAAACATCATGGTGGACTGTTAGAGACCCCGTCCATTCTTAGGAATAGACCGGAGTAATACCCAATCTGCGACGTCATATCAAGAATGGTCTAGATGAAAGCATCCTTAGTGCTGTTAATTTATCCATGCTGTTGATTTATTTTGTCAGATCATTTCGGATCATGAGCCTTAAAATGAGTAGATCCAATACTCAAAGTAGACTACTCAAGGGGAATATTGGGGATTGAACGCCTACCATTTAAAACTTTTTAAGAGCCACAAAAGTTTTGGATTAAGTTGATATGTATTTGTGTTTTCACTTCATCCATGTCCATGTGACCTTATAAATAGGTTGGATGACAAATAGTTATCCTCACTGCTTCCTATGGTTTAGCCCACTTGAGCTTTGGATATGGCAAAATGAACGAACAACATATGGATAAAACATACAACAAGATGAGACACTGTTTCTTCCCGCTTAACTATGGGGCCTTTGAGATGTATGTGACTTACTTTTTGTCACGTGAACGCAATACCTACTACGGATCCCTAATTGTGGGGCCCTTCATTATGTATGTGACTTACATCCATGCATTCCACCGGTTTTGATAGCACATTTTATGGTATGATCCAAAAAATGAAGTAGATCCAAATCTTAGGTGCTCTATACCACAAGAAATAGTGGTGATTGTATACCACCCATTAAAAACTTCTTAAGAGCCACTGAAATGTTTAATTAGTTGCTATACCTATTGATAAGGTCACAAAGGCACGGATGAAGGGACCACATAAATATCAGTTTGATGCAAAACTTTTGTGGCCCACAAGAAGTTTTTAGTGGCCAATCACCATTATTTTCTATCATGTGATCCACTTTTGATTTTGCCGTATGATCCACCTCTAGTTTTGATCTGCTTCATTTTTGGGATTATGTCCTGAAATGAGCTGTCAAGACGAATGGACAGCGTGAATGTAAGGAAAATACATTAAGGTGGGACCCACATCCTGGGATCCACCCACCCCGGTGGATCCAGGGATCCACTGAAGCCGCCCTCAGCACCGACACATTCTCAGTCCTAAGATCAGATAGGTGGAACTGGTGAACCGCATCATGATGATCGGACAACTTTAAAACAGAATAATTCATTCATGGATTTGGAGGCTTTTCAGTGGTTAACATTGCCTTTTTGGTGTGGCCCACTTAATGGTTGGATCGGCCTCACCTTTTGTTCGTATGATCATCACAGTGGCCTGCCCCTATTGGAAGGGTTGGATGTCATATGCATCCTATGGGCACATAATGCTTTCGTATAAACATTTCTTTAAAAAAAAAAAAAAAAAGAAGGGTTGTATTTGTCACTTGATTACCACTTTTTGAAATCTCCTAAAAGTCAGAGTATTATCCAGTAAAATCAAAATTCTTGAGAAATATTGCTGTAAAACTCCTTTTGTTTTAAGACTTACGAGGTAGATAGGCAGCGACCAACCATTGAAATGAAATCACATTCTGCCGAGTAGATTAGTCAAAGACACGTGCTTGAGAGGTCTTACCCCTGCGATGTTAGGCCATGGATGCTCCTCCTTTTTCTGGAAGTGGATTGCCTACTGAGTTGATTAGTCAAAGACATGTGCTTGAAATGAAGTAGCTCATTACCCTACTGGATACTGAGTAAACTCTGTGGGGCAATCTTGCTTAGGGCTGTTCACGAGTCAAGCTAGCTCGAAAAGCTCGCTCGACTTGGCTCGAGTTAGCTCGGATTGACTCAGCTTGAATGACCGATTTGAGCCGAGCCAAGCTAATTATTTGAAGCTTGAGTTGAGTTCAAGCCAAGTTCGACCAGGGGGCATTTCAACTCAACTTGACTCGAACTCGACTCGACTCGGCCGACTCGACTCGGCCCCATTAATACACACACACACACACACACACACACACACACACACACACACACACGGAAACGCTTACCTGTGAACCAGTTCGTACCTATTACATACGAACTTTTTTGAGAACGCATCATACGTGATGTGGATCCAAAATCTGAACCGTTCATGTGAAGCAGCACCTCGTGAAACCCCCCAGGACCAAGTTTTACTTTGATCTAGAACTTTGATAGGCAACAAAAAATTAAAACGGTTTCCTCCCTTGATTTGCGTTTCTCTTTGCTATGGCCCACCAGAATTTTAGATCAGGGTGAAAATTTTTTACATTAGGTTTCATGGGATTCCACATCACATAGACCGTTCAGATTAGACACCCATGACACGTGTGTAAAGGTGCGCACGTGCGTAGGTGCGCAGGGGAGCATGACTCTCTCTCTCTCTCTCTCTCTATATATATATAATTAATATAAGTTTTAAGTTTAAACTTAAAAATAAAAAAATAAAAAACAAACCCTAGAGTCTCTACCTGACTGCACGCACCCCTTTCCCTTTCCCTTTCTTCTCTTTCTCTGCCCACTGCCAGTCGGACGCCCACCCCGACCACCACCACCAGTTTTCATTTCAGCTTCACAATAGTATAATTTCAATATCTTGAGATCTACTTCTTAGGCGAGAAACTCAAGAAATTCGAGATGGGTTCTTCTCAGATTTGTTAGAGCTTCAAGGAAATCCAATGATCTGATTGGGTAGAGCTCTTTACTTGGATTTCTGATCTAGTGTTCTGCTCTGTTTCTTTTCTAGTACTTGGATTTCTGCTGGTGGAAGAAGATCAAGAACAGATCGGTTCTTATAGGTTTCCTCATCCGATTCGAAGCTTTGTTTGGTTTGTTCATCGAGTTTTGCTTTGATTCTCTTAAGATTTTTGAATTTTTCATCAATAGAGGAGGATCAAGAACAGAATCCATTACTCTCTCACCCAACAAGCTCGAGCTCGACTCGAGGTAAACTCAACTCGACTCGAACCACTAGCTCGACTCGAACTCGACTCGACAGCTTTGGCAAACAAGCCAAGCTTCAATGTTGAGCTCGAGGCCAAGCTCGAGCTCGAGCTCGAACTCGAGTACATTATGGACAAGCCAAGCCAAGCTTGGCCCACCTCGACTCGACTCGATGCCCACCTCTAGTCTTGATGCATGTGTCTTATCCATACCCTTCTATCAGTTCATTCAAGAGAACATGCTAAAATTGAAGCATATCCAAGGCTCAAGTGGACCACATCAAAAGAAACAATGGAGATAATGACATTCATCGATGAAACCTTTCTTAGGCCCATGGATATGTTTATTTGTCATCCAACCTATTCATAAGGTCACACAAATATAGAAGAAGGGAAAACACAGATATTAGCTTCATCCAAACCTCTTGTACCCCCCAAGAAGTTTTCAACAATAGATGTTCATGGTCTAGTTAGAGCTTTGGATAAGCTTCAATTATGGATTCATGACATAAAATGAGTTGGAAAGACAGACGGATAACATGGATATGACACATACATCACCATGGGCCACACAGTTTACTTAGTTCGCGATCCCTGTCCCCTTTTTTCCTAACCTTTCAAAAAGTGGATTTGAGTAAACCATGGACCGTTCTTTGATTTATAAGGCATTCAATTAGGAGCATTTGTAGCAACTTATACTTCTTAAATGACCCATTCATGGTGGGACCCTAGTTTAGAAACATGAAAACTCACTAAGAGTCTATTCATCTCGAAAACTTGCATGATTTTTGGAAAACTTGAGGTTTTCTCAGTTTTTTCAACAATACATAAATAATTTCAAATTAGGTGCAAGTCTAGTTTTATCAATTTTTTTGTCAAGTCTTATTTTTCTCAAGACAGTTGTGAAATCTGATTGAGTCAAGTTGACTCAGGCATGTAAAGTCAAGTCGCCTCAGGAGAGGTAAGTGGTGCTTCTCTTGGAGTTGTGAAATTATGGTGGGACCTGTACCTAGTGAACAGCTTCCATCATCAATAGGCATAATAAATGAATTTACTTCAGTAGTCCGCGGCCTACGGGAGTGGGCCACTTTATTTTATTCAAGAATCATTGAAAATCCTTGAGTTACTTGAAAAAGCATTTAACATTTCATTGTCTGAAACCCCGGTGACTTCATTCAAGTCTCTCACTCTTTAAAAAAAACAAACAAAAAAAAAAACTATATCAATCTCTACTGCCAAGCGATTACTTCAGCAACTGGTCTTTATCTAGCTGTATATTGTGTGCTTTTTCTTCTTCTTCTTCTTCTTGTTTTTTTTTTTTTTTTTTGTTCTTTCTTGTGTCTTTGTATCATTTCTTTATTATTATAATGATTGCCTAGGTATTTTAACTTCCATGTCGTGTTATATATAATAATATGATATGGGAGCTGATTCAGTCAGTCCTGAAAACACGAGTCCCTCCAATTGTAACGTGGCGTTATTTTATTAGTCCGTGCGACACTAGTAGGCACTAGTAGAGAGGGGGCCATCAACTTTTAAAAGGTTATCAGGTCGAGTATGTACCCAACCGTGTCTTGCGGGCTAAAGATAATGACAGAACTCCGCGTTACTCACTCCAATATATTTGCTCATCTACTCACATCTTACCACTGGAGCCACGTGTGCCATGTGTGAGAGATCTAGCCTGTTCAATGGGGGGCCCTCATTTGAAATGACCTTGCTCAAGTATCAGTTTGGTTCACTCATTGGTGGGCCACGAAAGTGGCAAGATGCCCACATTCGGTGTTCAGCTGCAGAGCGCCTGATGAGTACTGGAATCATGACAACTTTTTTGGTTGGACCCTTCAGTGAACAGTTCAGATCTAGAATGTTGGAGGTAGCCTATTTGAGTATGACATGCAATATAATGATTGTAGAGTACGTATGCTAACTTGCATGAGTATGACATGCAATATGGAGAAGTTTACTACAATTCATCTGGACTACTATTGCTGTTTCTTGATTAGGTACCATGGTTATTGAATACGGGTTCATGATACAGTGATCTGGACGTACCGTCTAAGATGGGCCTTACTGTGGATGAGCAACACCTAAAGAAATTTTCAAGATTTGAAGATCCTGCAATCGCACACAAAAATATTTCTAAAGGACATAGTCCATATATAAATGATCAAAAGGGCTGTGATTGTCCCATCTGAGATTTCTTTTTCTGGGTAACCCTGTCCATGGAGTGGCCCATCGTATAAAAGGTTTGGATCATTGGAACATGACCCAGATCCAACATCTACAGTTCTTAAGTACAAATTGCAGCATTCCTCATAGCTATATATTCCTCGTGTTAACGTGGATAGAGAGAGGTGCGTATTTCGCCTTTGTTATGATGACGATTGTCTCAGCGACGTTTACTAATTCTACACGTGTGTGGGAGACGTGCACATGTGTCGCAATTTAACCGGTTACCGTCACGTGTGCTACGCTACTCGTATCTTCTGGCATACGAAACCGTACATTCCGCACCACGTGTGGCCCAAGGAATACCGAATATATGTAGATATATACGAAATGGTACTATGAGGTAAAGCTTTATGGGCATACGTTGATGTGTGTTAGACATTCGCACGGTGCATTTGGTAGGTTTTCTTTAGGTCATGGGATATCAAAAAAAATCAGTCCGAACTGACGTTGGTAACGCTATCTAAAATGATGTGAAAATGTGCGTGAAACATCTAAAACAATTCGGCGGGGCTCACCTGAGTTTTGGATATGGATTGAAACTTGTGTGAACCCTCTTCCAAGTGGCACATACACAATAGACAAGCTAGATGTCTGAACAAGATCTAAGTGAGCCATATAAATAATCATGAAGGTTTCAAAGAGTGGGCAATTAGTTTCAACCGTTGTCTGTGGTGTGGGCCAACAAAGCCATGGATTGAATTGATTTTTAGGCCCCTAACCCATCATGAAATGGTGCATCTGATTGATGGTGTGGATATCTGACACACATCTTGGTGGGGCCACACAACTCGACCTCAACAGAAGCTCGGTGAGCTTTTATATATATGCGGAACGCTCACCTGGATTCGACACCCGTGACACGTGTGGAAAGGTGCACACGTGCGTAGGTGCGTAGGAGAGCATGCCTCTCTCTCTCTCTCTCTCTCTCTCTCTCTCTCTCTCTCTATATATATATATATATATATATATATATATATATGGTACATGGACCTCATTGGAACTTCTCATGAGGTCGAGCTGTGTGGACCCCACCCTGATGCAGGTTGAACATCAACATTGTGTATTTGATGGGTCCCATTCAGGTTATGGGATATCCCAAAAATCAGTCTTACACGGACGAGCTGGGTGGGCCATACATCTAAAACCATGTGAAGACATGCCTAAAACATATAAAAGTACTTGGTAGAGCATACCTTACTTTTGAATACCGCTGGGACTTGGTCCAACCCATCATCCAAGTGGGACACACACAATAAATGATCTGAATTTGTGAACCACATCTCGGTGGGCCCAATAAATAATTATGAATGTTTTAATGAAAGTAACCCTTCTCAACTATCATATATGGTGTGGCCCACCCAAGTCATGGATTGAATTAATTTTTAAGCCCGTGGCCCACCATGGAATGGTGAATATGATTGATGGGGTAGATGTTTGACACACATCACAATGGGGCCCACACAGCTTGACCTCATGGAAAGTTCTCATAAGAGTCGACCTCATAGTACAATTTCCCATATTCACACACACACATATATTTAGAGGAAGAGAAAAATGCACTGTGAGGTCGACTTCATGAACATCCATCCCATTAACCATATGCAACCTTTTGTGGTGATCCACAAGCCCAAAAGTTGAGTCAATCCATGATTTAGGTGGGCAACACCACATACAATAGTTGAGAATAGATGCCTACTATCGAAACCTTCTTAATTGTATATAGAGCCCAATGAGATGTCGTTTTGTGTGTCCCACTTAGATGAGGGGTTACAACTAATTTTAGACTTCAAAATTCAAATGGGCCCAATTTTAAGCATATGTGGCCCACTGGAGTTCAAGATACGACTATTTTCGACAAATCTTATTACTAAAGGGGACATACCAAATATAGGGCATGCATGTCTATCACACATCACGGTTGGAGACGAAAAGCTTGACCTCATGGGAAGCTCGTATGAGGTGGATCTCATGGTGTACCATTTCCATACTGTGGTGCTTACAGAACTTGATCTCATGGGACGACCTCATAGTCTACCATTTCCTTACCGTGGGGCTGACAAAACTTGACCTCATGGGCAGCTCCCATGATGAGGAAACTCCCGTGAGGTCGACTTCATGGAAGCTCCCATGTGGACCTTACGGTACCATTTCCATATATACCCTCATGAAAGAGTGAAATTTCGTCTTTTTTTTTTTTTGGTAGAAGATGTAAGCGTTAGTTCTCACTCTATGGAAATCTCAGATCCCCACACGTGCATTGTATTTTCACGTGGGCTTGCATGTGGATGTGCATGCCTCTACACGAAGTGTGAAATTGGCAAACCGTCTTAGAATTTCTAACTTGCATGTTGTATATATATTACGTATAACTATATGTATAGCTCAAAAGTGACATGTATTACTGATTATAATTTGACTTTTCTAAATATTTTAACAATCATACAAGCATGCATGTCGTGTTACATGTAACCATACACTAAGTTGGAGAAAGATATTTGAAAAGGAACAACACGTAACAGATACAGAATCAGCACTTAACGTATTTCTAAAATAGAATTGAAAAAGCTTCCTATCCTGCACGTCAAAACCATCTACCTGGCACATGCAATGCACGTGAAGAGAGTCCATGGATGAGAAGAGAAGAAACGTAAAGGTGAGACATTTGAGAGAGAGAGACTTAGATCTCCAGCATGCGTGCGTCGCCTTGTTGGGTCCACATGTAGAGATGGCCTGATGAGGAATTGGATTGAGTAGGGTAGAACAGGCACCCAGGTCGGTACTGGGTTGACGTGGTAAAGTTCTGTGGCCTCACCATGATGTATGTATTATATCTACACCGTCCATTCATTTTTCCATATAATTTCAAGGCATAAGCCCAAAAATGAAGCAGATCCAAAGCTCAAGTGGACCATACCACATGAAGCAGTGGAGATCATAACGTCCACTGTCAAAACCTTCTCAAAGCCTACCATAATGTTTATTTGCCTTCCAACCTGTTTGTAAGGTCATACAGAAATGGAAGAAGGGAAAACACACACACACACACACACACACACACACACACACATATAGGTCATACACTGTAATGTTTGTTTACCATCCAACCTGTTGATTAGGTCACACGGGCCTGGATGAAGGGAAAACACACACACACACACACACACACACACACACACACACACACACACACACACATATATCAGCTTGATGCAATACTTCCATGGCCTCCAAGAAGTTTTCAATCCCCATTCTTTCTTGTGCTGTGGAACACTTGAGCTTCGATCTGACTATTTTTATGTTTATGCCCTAAACTGATCTGGCAAAATGGATGAACAGTGCCGATATACACATACATCATGGTGAGGTCTGCCTAACTTTGCCACGTCAACATAGTACCAACCTCTTTGCTGTGTTCTACACTACTCAGTCCGAGTCCGCCAGCATGCGTCGCCTCGTTGCTTTCACATGTAGAGATGGTCTGATGATAGGATCGCCTATGTTCTAGAAGTTATGCAGGCTGGATGGGCCCACTTGATGAATCTGTGAGGATAGGTGTACAGCTGAATTTAGAGTTTGGAAAATTCACATAGGCAAATCATAGGCAGGATCATCCCTTAAATTTGAGTATCTTTGAATGAAAATAGCGGTAGGAGGATGGATGGTTCCGATCATCAGTTCATAGAGAGAGAGTTGTCTCACAAAAAATAAAAAATAAAAATGATTTGAATCGAATTTAAACCACACCTTGATGCTACCAGTCGTCGAAATATTCTTCCTCTCAAAGGGGACATCTATTGCTTTCTTTCAATTAATAGTTGCTTTTGAATTTGCCCCATTGCAATGAAAGAGCACTACGTGAAAAATGGAAAAAAGGACGGATTTAGAGACGGTTCTGGACTGTCTCTAAAATTGCTTGGTTTAAGCACGTTTAGAGACGGCCGTAAACTGTCTCTAAAATTTTATACGGCCCCTAACCGTCCTTAATTTTGTCTTAAAAATTTGAATGTCCACAAATCATGTAAGACGGTCGTTGACCATCTTATATGGGTCATCTGAGACGGTCATTGGCCATCCGCATTAGAGACGGTCCTTGACCGTCTTATATGCGGTCATCTGAGACGGTCATTAGCCATCTACATTAGAGACGGTCATTGGCCGTCTTTTACTTGCAATCTGAGACTGTTAAAGACTGTCTCTATTAGAGACGGTTCTTAGTCGTCTAACAGCCCTGTTAAAGACCATCTTTATTAGAGACTGTTAAAGACCGTCTCTATTAGAGATGGTCAAGGACCGTCTCTATTAGAGATGGCCCTAGACCATCTCTATTAGAGACTGTCAAGGACCGTCTCTATTAGAGACTGTCTAAGACTGTCTCTAATGCTCAATTAAGCTGCTTAAAATAACTATGAATTTCGAAAAAAAATAGTTAAGAAGCTTATAAAAATAATTAACAATGTTTAAGAAAATTTAAAAATTTGCAAAAAAAAAAAAAAAAAAAAACTAGTGATAATTTTGAAAAAAAAAAGATTTTGATAAAAATAATGATAGTTTGAAAAAGAAAATTTAAAAAATTAAACAAAATTGTGAAAATTTTAACAAATTGAAAAAAATATATTTTTTAAAAAAGAAAAATAGATTTTGTATTTTGACAAGAAAAATTGAAAGTTATATATAACAAAAGTGAGATTAAAAAAATGATATTTTAAAAAAGAAAATTTAAGAAATTAAACAAAATTGTGAAAAAATTGACAAATTGTAAAAAAAATATATATTTTTAAAAAAAGAAAACTAGATTTTGTATTTTGACAAGAAAAATTGAAAAGTTAGTTAACAAAAGTGAGATTTCGATAAAAAAAATGATATTTTGAAAAAGAAAATTTAAAAAAATAAACAAAATTGTGAAAAAATTGTCAAATTGTAAAAAAATATATTTTTTAAAAATGAAAACTAGATTTTGTATGTTTGACAAGAAAAATTGAAAAGTTATATAACAAAAGTGAGATTTCGATTAAAAAAAAAAGATATTTTGAAAAAGAAAATTTAAAAAAATAAACAAAATTGTGAAAAAATTGTCAAATTGTAAAAAAATATATTTTTAAAAAAAGAAAACTAGATTTTGTATTTTGACAAGAAAAATTGAAAAGTTATATAACAAAAGTGAGATTTTGATGATGTGTTGTATATCCTTGCTGCCCATACGTTTCTCCAACCCATTTTTTAACCCGGTATAAAAAATTGTGTAGATTTAAATCTTAAGTGGACCACACCACTGGAAAGAATGATAATATAGTACCTCGCCATTAAAAATTATAAAGAGCCCATCGTAAGGTTTTAGTAATGTTTATTTGCAATCCAACTTATTGATAATGTAAAGAAGATCTAGATGAAGGTAAACTACAAAGATCAAATTGATCCAAAACTTTTGTGGCCTTCAAAAGGTTTTTAGTGGTTATTCATCATATTATTTTGATTGGTATGGTTCACCTAAGATTATTTAGTTCTTATGATTTAAAATCACATCCTAAAATATGATGGAAAAATATATGGATGGTGTCTATATACATAAAATATATCAAGGTGGGCCCAACACAGTTAGAGTAACACCCATGAAGGAGTTACCTAAAATAGTGAAATGGTACTATAAGGTCGCCTCATGGAAACTTCCCATGAGGTTAATCTGTGTGCGCCCCACCATGATGTGTGTAGAACATCAACACCATGCATTTGATGTGTCCCCTTTAAGTCCAAAAATCAGTCATATACGAAACTCAGGAGGGCCATAACATCTAAAACTATGTGAAGACATCCCTAAAACATATAAAAACATTTGGTGGGGCTCACATGAGTTTTGGATGTGTATGAAACTTGGTTTGACTCCTCATCAAGTGGGACACACATAATGAATGGGTTGGATCTATGAACCACATCTAGGTGGGCCTAATAAATGATTATGAATGTTTTAATGGGAGGGTAACCCTCTCAATTATAGTATGTGGTGTGGCCCACCCAAGTCATGGATTGACTTTATTTTTAAGCTCGTGGGCCACCATGGAATGGTGCATCTAATTGACGGGGTAGATCCAAAGTTCAAGTGGACTCACCATAGAAAAGAGTGGGATAGTGACACCCACTATTGAAACCTTCTTAGGGCCCGCCGCGATGTTTATTTGAGATCGAATCTGTTTATAAGTTAATGCAGACATGGATGCGGTTGAAACTTGGTCTGATATCCCTCATCCAAGTGGGACACACATAATGAGTGGGTTGGATATTTGAATCACATTCAGGTAGGCCCAATATATGATTATGAATGTTTTAAGGAAACCCTTCTCTACTACATTTAGGTGCGTTACTCGTTACTTTTACCGGAGTAAACTTTGTGGGGTCCACTGTTATTTATTTATTTTATCCACTCCATTCATCCATGTTAACAGATAATTTGAGGTCTAAAGAACAAAAAGGAAGCATATCCAAAGCTTAAGTGGACCACACCACAAGAAATAGCTAGTGTGATTGAACCTCTACCATTTAAAATTTCTTGGAGGCCATAGAAGTTTTGGATCAAGCTGATGTTTGTGTTTTCTATTCATTCATATATTTATGATATTATGAACAACCTTTAACCGTTTTTGGACAATCTGATCAGTCCAGATTGAAAAGTAAATAACTTCAGATGTTTAAATTAAAATTCACTCAAATTGTTGATCAATCCTGTTTACCCAATATCTCTCTCATATGTAGCATGATCGGGGTAGGTAACTAGTCAATTTGAGGGTAATGATCAGTAAAATAGAGTGAATGGACCAGACATGTAAAATGGGTCAAATACTCTGGTCAAAATTGTGACCCAACTTATTGACCTCGTGAGAACCTGTTATTTATTTATTTTATCCACTCCGTTAATCTATTTATTTATTTGATCTGAAAAATGAAGAAAATTAAAATCTCAAGTGGACCACAGCACAGGAAACAGTTTGATTGAACATCTACCATTGAAAATTTTTTGGAGGCCAAAGAAGTTTTGGATCAAGCTGATGTTTGTGCTTTCTCTTCATCCATGTCTTTGTGATCATATTAATTGGTTGGATGACAAATAAAAATTACTTTAGACCCTAGGAAGGTTTCAACAGTGGAAATCACTATTTCACACTGTTTCCTATGTAATGGTCCAATTGAGCTTTTAGATCTACTTCAATTTTGGGATCAACCCCTAAAATAAGCATTAAAAAGGTAATATTTTATATATAATTAAAAGATAATATTTAAATAATTTAATATATATATATATATATATATATATATATATATAATTAAAAGGTAATATTTAAATGATTTAAAATATTATATGAAAAAGAATATTGAAAAGTTTAGAAATTTTTGTTTGAGAAAAATTTTGAGAACAAAATGATGATTTTGAAGAAAAAAATCGAAATTTTGAAAAATTTGAGAAAAAATTAAAATATGAGAATTTTTTTTTGAGATTTTGAAAATAAAAATTCAAAATTTATATTTTAACTGTTTTTTGAAATATTTTATAATAAAAATGATATTTTGTTAAAAGAGCAAAAAAATATACATTTTGAATTTTTTTTTAATTTTTAAATGGAAATCAAAATTTATCTGTGGAAAATAAAATTACTAAATTATTAGGGACATCCACTAATTGAACCTTTAATCAACTCTTTTTAGACAATTTAATCAGTTCAGATTGAAGAGTAAATAACTTCAAATCCAGCCCATTCATTATGTGTGTCCCACTTGGATGAGGGGTTAGACTAACTTTCAGCCACATCCAAAACTCATTTAGGCCCCACCAAGTGTTTTTATATTTTTTAGAATGTCTTCACATAGTTTTAGATGGTATGGCCCACATGATTTTCATATACAGATGAGGGGGTCCACTCGAACTTTGAATCTGCCTTATACTTTGGCTCAATCACAAGAAGTTTTTAATGTTGGATATTCAATCACTATTGTTCTCATGTGGCGTGGACCACCTGAGATTTATATCCCTTTAATTTTTGAAATGCTCCAAGCACTAGTGTTTTCTCATCATGTGGTCCACCCAAGATTTATTTCAGGATTGTTTTTTGGGATCGATGACAAAATGATATATATAAATGGATGGACACCGTGGATGTATTAAATCGATCATGGTGGGGCCCATAGAGCTATACAAGGTCCAAACCTGAATTTAACGTTTTTGGTTTCTGGTTTTCACTGTGAGTTTTGTATTTAATGTAAAATAGTGGTGACTTGTTTATAATAATATTGGCTAAGATATAGAGTTATCCAGACCATCTAAATAATCAGTCTAGTTGTAAATGGTAAATATTTATACATTTATATTATATAATACAATCTTAACCATATAGAAACCGGTCCCATGCATGTACGACCGTTAATAGATTTTGTGATATTATTTAGTGGAAAACTCACACCATACGGATTTGAAAATGTTATCTTATTTGAAAGAGGATTCCCAAATCCATCGGGCGCCTCTTTTCCCTCTATTCCTCTTTTCCCTACTTCATCTTCCATCGACAAATCCCCTCTTTTCCCATTGACAAATCCCCTCTTTTCCCTACTTCATCTTCCATCGACAAATCCTCCATCGAGCGTCATTTAAACAGCCCCTTAGATTCTCTCTCTCTCTCTCTCTCTCTCTCTCTCTCTCTCTCTCTCTCTCCAGCAGCACTCACGCATCCTCTTCCTCCTCTCTCTCGCTGACTCTCTTCCTCTCTCTCTGATCTCTTGAAGGAGGGCCTGATCTTCGGGCTCTAGCACACGAATGGTCGGGCGCACTTGATGAATGGTCTGGCTTTACTCTTCCTACACAAAGAAGTGGTCTTTACTCTAATTATCTTTATTAATCTTTCCATTTTTCCTGTTATTCGTTAACTTCTTTTTATTTTTTAATTTTCTGATGATGATTTAGAACTACTTTTTGAACATTGATGATTTGGAACTACTGTCTGAACTTCCATCTTCGTTTAGAGTGAAGTTGTGTTAATTTTGTTGTTTTTAATGGAAATGGGTAATGCAAGCCACCAAGGTTAGATGTATGCAGGTATATGTATGCGGGTATTTGCCTCTTATCTTGCTGATAGCTGTATTCTCATCCTAAATCATCTATCTACTGGCCACCAGTTGAAGGCTCAGGTTATCCTTATGTGGAGGATTTTTGGTTCATGGGCCACCATCCATATAGTGTTGTTATTTGTATCATTGAACCAAGGGCCCAACTCAACAACCCAAAAAACTAAGAAAATTGTATTTCTCTTGGGATAAGGTGTGACTTGACCAAACTTGCCATGTGTCAGATTGGTTTTATGTTTGCATTATGCTGCTCATTCATGTTGAGGTCCAGTTTAGTACACGTGTGCAAGATCTTGACCATTTGTAGGGAGATCCCCTCCGATCATGTGTCATGGCCTGAAAATCAAGATGGTCCAATCTTTAGGTGAGCTGAAAAGGTGTGATTAATGCTCTTTTGACAATTATCAATTAGTCTTGGTACTACCTTTGACTGATGAAAGGTTCAAGTAAGGCTAGAGAAGTTCAATTGAGAGCAATCTCCCATAAGGATTGCAGACACAAATCTGGTCATTAAACCTAGACATCCAGATAAGTGCCAACATGGAATGCATGTGTGATCCAGACCATTCATCAAGATCCAAAATTTCATCTGATAGGCCCAATTGTCAATCTGTCCAGCCTAAGAATCAGGCTAGTTATCTCATATGTGAGCCACTGCATGTAAAAAAAAATGGGCAGTAGAAAAAGAATGGCCAATAGTCCAACATTCGATGCGAATGTTTGGCCCTCCTGACGAGTCTACCACCCTAATTCATACCGAGTTTCAGATCAGTCAAAATAGCCAAATCCTAGTTGAGATTGTCATCCTTTTCCAGTTATTTCCATTGGCCAATTCCTTCATCTACATGTTAGTTTTTACAAAAATAACATAATACATTTTGGGTTGTATTTGGATGAGCAACTAAATTGAATTGAAAATATTCAGTTTAAAAAAGATGAAACAACCAAATCCTGGTTACATTTCCTAGCATTCACTAGTGAGTAACTCACCCAAAAATTTCAACTCTAGTTATTTCAAGTCCATCTTCAAATTATAGCGATTGCACTTAGGAACCAAAGTCCTAAACCCATACCAACCATACTATAATTACAAATTGGTAATTTTCACTTTACCAGAATAACTATTGCAATTCTGATCATCCATTCATACATGCATGGTTGAATAATTTCTACATGGTCTGTCTTTGGATGCTCAAATTGTAACTCTCTATCTTCAATTCTTGCAATCCATTTCAAATGGAACATCCATTCATACATGCACTTCAGCAATTTGTCTAATAAAAAATGATGGCCAAGAGACGTGTTCTTTCCAAATTGGAATTCCAATGCATGCGACGTGAAGCTAGCTCAGAAAATTGATTACAATTTGGTCATTTCTCTAGTTTCCGTCTAGGTTGCTGAGTTGTACATCCAAACACACCCTAGGTTTCTTTTGTTCATGCTCATGTTATGTATGATCATCTTTGTGTATTGGGAGTTCCATTCCACTTTAGTGATTTTTGGTTTCTGATTGTTTAAGTTATAATATATTTCTTTCTAGTTATTAGAAAATGCTTGCAATGAATGTTTATGAGTACTAGGCGGCCTATTAATGAAAATAATATCTCCGTCCATAATACGCCTGTTTATGATTTAGCCAACTTTCAAATATGTATGTCCTTTTGAACCTTCCCTAATTGCATAAGTGGCTGAACCATCTCTATATGTTACACATAATTTGTCATCCACTAGTTTATGTAAATGATCCATGTTGTATGCGGTGACCTTCTCCTCAAATGCGATCTTTTGAGTAATTTCTAATGGTAAACCGATTTCATGAATCCCTTTATATGCATCCCCAATAATCACACTACGAGAAGGGAACCCTGATCCCTTCCTGATAAACAGTGTCTGCATCTTTTCAAGCCATGCCTTTGTAGAAGAATCATCAACCTCTTTAACAGCCCCATACATCCTAGTAATGTCATGGGGTGCCTTGTAACCTTAACCTAAACCTATAACCTATACTTACAACCTTAACCAAAACTTAACCTAAACCTATAACCTATAACCTACAACATTAACCTAAACCTAAACCTTAACCTAAACCTATAACCTATACCTAAACCTTAACCTAAACCTATAACCTATAACCTAAACCTTAACCTAAACCTATAACCTATAACCTAAACCTAAACCTATAACCTAAACCCGAACCCAAACACGAACCCAAACCCGAATTCCTAAACCTAAACCTAAACATATAACCCATAACCTAAGCCTATAACTAAACCTAAAACCTAAACCTAAACCTATATAACCTAAACCTAAACTCAATTCCCTAAACCTTTACCTTTAACCTAACCTAAACCTATACTTATAACATAAACTTATTCTCAAATCCCAAAACCTATAACCTAAACGTAAACCTCAACCTAAATCTATAACCTATAACCTAAACCTATAACCTAAACTCAATTCTCTAAACCTTAACCTATAACCTAACCTAAACCTATACTTATAACCTAAACCTATTCTCAAATCCCAAAACCTATAACCTTAACCTAAACCTTAACCTAAACCTATAACCTAAACTCAATTCCCTAAACCTTAACCTATAGCCTAACCTAAACCTATACTTATAACCTAAACCTACTCTCAAATCCTAAAACCTATAACCTATAACCTAAACCTATAACCTAAACTCAATTCCCTAAACCTTAATTTACACCCTAACCTAAACTTATACTTCTAACCTAAACCTATTCTCAAATCCCAAAACCTATAACCTAAACCTAAACCTTAACCTAAACCTATAACCTATAAATTGAACCTATAACCTAAACTCAATTCCCTAAACCTAAATCTAAAACCTAAATGTATTCTCAAATCAGTTGCATTTTTCCCTGTCATACAGGTTGTGGCTATCAAAGATATAAATATCACCTCCTTATAAGGAAATATTTAATGATGTGTATAGGTAAATTTATTTTTTCTTA